>NC_090761.1:6516738-6569238 GCF_036898095.1 Palaemon carinicauda
ACTCAGTCACCTGTATTCACATATTTATCATTTACCAACATAATCCCGATCATAAGGGTCTCTTCTCTATATGTAGATGAATTAGAACGTTTTTAGCTCTAAAAAGAAACCAATCCTCTTTTCATTGCTCATTCATTTGATTTTAATTAGAATCCTCTTGTGTGAGTCTCAATCGTTTCATTTTTAAACAGAAATCCTGATTCAGCAGTTTATAACTTTTTTTATGCATTCTTGAATCGTAAGATATTTCTTCTAACAGATATAAAACATATCAATAGTACTGAATGAAAAATACCATCCATTCTTAGTTCTTTCCTTTTTATATAAAATTCGCATTTTTAAATCTGTAAACAGATTTCTTCAGGAGCTTGATAAAATTTGGGGAAATTTGTCTTTTTCGGTCATTACCAGGAAACATATAATACGATTCGATTCCATTATGATATTAGCTATTCGTTTATTACTGCAACTAAAGTTCTGAAGATTAAGTTAACTTTTGCATGATACGCTCTGAGGATCATCCTGTTGTTATTGACATCAAAAGTCCAGCTGTAACTAGCAGAATTGCTGAATGCTATATAACTATTTCAAACAGATAAATTATGAAACCAAACTTATGTCAATCTGTTCGACAGAAAAGCTTTTACAATTTTTTTTACTTTGAAAGTTCTACCGATGTAACTGTTTGACTAGGTAGACTATTCCACAACTAGGGAAAGCAGGACTAAAACACTTACAATACTGCATATTATCACCTGAATTGTGATCGCCAGACTGGGGTTCGAGTCCTTCTCAAACTCATTAGTTCCTATGGTCGTAGCAACCTCACTATCCTTGTGAGCTAAGGATGTGGGGTTTTGGGGAGCCTATAAGTTTATCTGCTGGAGTCATCAGTAGCCGTTGCCTGGCACTCCTTGGTCCTAGCTTGGGTGGAGACGGGGCTTAGGTGTTAATCATACGTATATATGGTCAGTCTCTAGGAGTCTAGGGCATTGTCCTGCTTGACAGGGCAATGTTACTGCCCCTTTCCTCTGCCATTCAAAGAGGCAAGACTTCGAATGAACTAAATATCTAATAGTAGGTAGAAAATAATGTAGTTTTGGAAGATCTGAATGCAAAGGATTATCTGAATTATGACAAATTCTGAGCTAATTGAACAACAGTGCCAGGTATAAGTATGCCGATAACCGGTAAGAATTGATTAAACATAAGAATAGCTTCCAAATTCCGGCAAAATAAAAGTTAAAAATTTACTAAGGATAACAGATCTCCAAAATATTAGAAAAATATTCTCAATTTGTTCCTTCCATTTTGCAGTAATATTCTAAACTGTTTTATGCAATAGATTGAGCATTTATAAATCGGCTACATTTCAAAATAATCTATTACTTACATCAGATATTATATATTAAGTATATAACATTGATTGTATCATGGTTGCTTAGTTGTAAATTATAAATCCAATACATTGACCTATTATTCAGTCCTACCACCTATGAAAAACACCTATAAATACCTTTATAATGGTTTGCTAATCAAATATTGTATGAATAATGTTAATTGATTTTTAGCAAATGCAAAACAAGTTTGTTTGGGGGAAATTTTTCAAGTGTTTGCTTCCCCGCTAGGTTGCAAATTAAACGTGAGGTATATATATATATATATATATATATATATATATATATATATATATATATATATATATATCACCCACGAATGGCATTTAATACCGAATTCTATCTTGGGAATATATAACCACTTGGAATTCATTTTATGGTAACAGCTTCTGGCCGGATGGGGATTCGAACCACCACCTGTACGGCTGGAAACCATGCTGGCAGGGACCCTACCGACTTGTCGGTAGGGTCCCTGCCAGCATGGTTGATATTTACATTAATTAAAATCACGTGTGCTTGTGATATATGTTCATATATATATATATATATATATATATATATATATATACATATATATATAATGTTTATTCATGTATGCATATATATATATATATATATATATATATATATATATATATATAATGTTTATTCATGTATGCATATATATATATATATTATATATATATATATATATATATATATATATATATATATATATATATATATATATATATATGTATGTGTGTGTGTGTGTGTGCGCGTGTGTGTACACTCATTTATGCTGACCAAGGCACCAGCCACCCTTTAAGATACTACCGCTAGAGTTATTGCGCTCTTTGACTGGCCAGATATTACTAGATTTGATGCCTCTCTGGTTACGACTCATATTTGTTTGCCCACACATACGCTGAATAGTCTAGCTTATTCTTTCCACATTTTCCTCTTACCTTATGCACCTGACAACACTAAGGTAACCAACAAAATTCTTCACTCAAGGGTTTAATTACTGCACTGTAATTGTTCAGTGGCTGCTTTCCACTTGGTAAGGGTAAAGGAGAGACTTTAGCTATGGTAAGCACCTCTTCTACGAGAAGGACTCTGCAAAATCAAACTATTGTTCTCAAGTAGGTAGTAGGTTGGCCAGGGCACCAGCTACCCTTTGAGATACTACCGCTAAAAAGTTTGGTGGTCTTTTGGCTGGTCAGATGGTACTACATTGGATCCTTCTCTCTGGTTATGGCTCATTTTCCATTTGCCTATACACACACACTGAATAGTCTGGCATTTTCTTTACATATTCTCTTCTGTCCTCATACACCTGACAACACAAATTACAAACAATTTTTCACTCAAGGGGTTACTGCACTAATTGTTCAGTGGCCAGAAGAGACTCTTTAGCTATGGTAAGCAGCTCTTCTTGGAGAAGGACACTCCAAAATCAAACCATTGTTCTCTAGTCTTGGGTAGTGCCATAGCCTCTGTACGATGGTCTTCCATTGTCTTGGGGTAGAGTTCTCTTGCTTAAGGGTACACTCGAGCACACTATTCTATCTTATTTCTCTTCCTCTTGTTTTGTTAAAGTTTTAATAGTTTATATAGGAAATGTTTATTTCAATGTCGTTACTCTTCTTAAAATATTCTAATTTCCCCTTTTCCTTCCCTTACTGGGCTATTTTCCATTTTGGAGCCCTTGGGTTTATAGTATCCTGCTTTTCCAATTAGGGTTGTAGCTTAGCAAGTAATAATAATATATATATATATATATATATATATATATATATATATATATATATATATATATACTCTGTATATATATATATATATATATATATATACTCTGTATATATATATATATATATATATATATATATATATATATATATATATATATATAATGTGTGTGTGTGTGTGTTTACGTATATGTGTCAGTGTAATATGCGCGATGAGCAAACGCAACATGTGTCGGTACATGTGTGTATGATTGAATATTAACCAAATGGCTTATAGCTGATATAGAAACTCATCAGTGTAGCACCACACAACTTTAAAATCATTATCACATTCTCTTAAGACGTCTGGCTTCATCAGTCATGTCCCAAACTTCTACATATTTCTGATATTCTAATTTTATAATGATGCAAATAGAAGCATGGGTTAAAGTGAAGTAATGAATCAGATAGAATTACGCTAATATACATTTTGTCATATGATATGAAGAGGTATCAAGGTTAATGATCTGAAGTGTCCCCGTTTTCTTTCTTTAGGACTAACTATACTGTTTCATTATTTCCCGTTTGTCAGGTTTCAATTGTCACCTCTCCCACACTATTCTGCTCTAACCCACACAAGTTTTAAACGGTGGTGCTAATTAGTCAATGGAGTTAAAGCTCTTGTATAAGAGAGAGAGAGAGAGAGAGAGAGAGAGAGAGAGAGAGAGAGAGAGAGAGAGAGAGAGAGATCTATAATGATGAAGTGACAAAATGCTTATCCACCCAGTTCATCCATTAGCGCACTGGATATAAAATACAGAACAAAATGCATAAATTATTATGATTAATACATTTACACCTAATGCACCGTTTCTCTCGTGTCACTCTGTTTGTATTTCTGTAGCTTAGTCATTCATTTCGCCAATTCTCCAAGCCATTAGTTCTTTATTGGATTTCTGTTTGCTCACGCTTACGCATATGCAAATATAATGTTAATCCTACCAACAATCATTTCAGATCTAAAGAAAGAGTAAATGGACATATACAAAATAACAAATACACATACACACACACGCAAACAAAAACACACAATGGAGATACAATTGATTATAGCCTGTGTATAACGAGTATGAAAAATTCTATCATAAGGTCACTGGGAGAGCTAAGGGTTCGCTGGTATAGGTACTTTAGTAATAGCAGTAAGAGAAAGGAAGGTCAGATAGTGAAACGGGCTGTTTATTGAAATCTGATTGGTGCATGTTTGAAGCCCAGTAATTTGAAATCAAAATGTTTTGCTTCTCCAGGTAGGGTTGAAACTTGGTCTGTATTACTTCTACTATTACTGGCTTGCTGCTACTGCTACTACTACTAATACTAATACTACTACTACTACTACTACTACTACTACTACTACTACTGATAATAATAATAATAATAATAATAATAATTGTGTTAACACGATCCGAAGAGTTGCTAATTCTAAACTCAGTATAAAATTAGATGCATAACACAAATGCAGACTCAATAAACAATATTGAAGCTTGCAAGAAATATTATATAAAATTTAAGTGAGTTTTTTTATGTTATCACCGACTAAGGTATCGTAGGATTTGAAAACTAATGCAATTATTGAGATAATAATAATAATAATAATAATAATAATAATAATAATAATAATAATAATAATAATAATAATAATACAAAATTTCTAATTCCTGATTCAGACTTCGCACTTCTATATTACAGCACTTCAATGAATTATGCTAAATAAAACTAAATAAAAACTAAAGCACTTTATTCCATATTGGATTCAGCATATTTGATTCTTCCAACTGCCCAATGACGTTTGTTTTTTTAATAGTTTATAAAAACTGTGTCCAGACCTGATCTTGTGGGCGTGGATCTATGGAAACCCGACAATAGGGTTTATAAAAGTGTGAGAATAGGCATCGATGGTGTGAATACTTGACGAATGGTTGAAGCACCATAAGCTGAATTATTATCATCTTTAATAGTAGTTTGTTAATCCTTCTGGTGTCCGGGCCTCTAACTGATACCCTTTGCGTCAATAGGTGTAGGAAATGATGATGATGATGATGATGATGAATAGTAGTATCATTCAAAACTATTCACAATAAACAAGCTCAAGTGGTCATTAACTTGCCGTGCTAGTTGTCTTATGATGACTATGATATAAAAATGAAGCATCGTTGTTTAGTTTCTCAGGTAATTGGTATAATTTGTTATTGCCTGTTCGTCGTTTATACCTTATTCTATTAGCATTGATTTTTCCTCTTTTTCGTATATGGATTCTAAAAAAGTTTTCTCCGCAGTCTATCAGAACGTCTATTAATTTTGTAGGAAAAAAATCCAAAATTAAATAATAATAATAATAATAATAATAATAATAATAATAATAATAATAGTATCTGCGAGACAAAATTATATTCTGATGAGTATAACAAAGGATCTTTTCTTACAATCAATCACCCTCTAACATGAACAAGGAAATTACATAACATACATTATCTTTTATTAACGATTGGTAGAATTAATTACTTCATATACGTTGATTACTTATCTAAAGGAATATAGCCTACAGAGAGAGAGAGAGAGAGAGAGAGAGAGAGAGAGAGAGAGAGAGAGAGAGAGAGAGAGAGAGAGAGAAGTTACAAGGAGTTACAAGAATTATGGATGTCTCGAAAACTGTTTAGTTCATCCGCAGACTCCAATGATTTTGGCTTTTAAGTGGGGTGAATTACTTTGTTTAGAGAGTTGTTATGATCTTGTTTGACTTATTTTTTTAATTCGGTTTCTATGTTACTGCTTACCACATCCGATGGTAGTTTGTTCCATGTAGTCGCTATTTTCCATGAAAAGAAATTACGACATTGAGTGGTGGTGTATCATTTCACTTCCAGTTTGTGTACGTTACCTCTGAACTGATTTGTGTTAACCGTGAAAGGGGTGTTGTAATCTACTTTTGTTATTCCTTAAAGAATTTTGAATGCATCTATTAAGTGTCCCTGTAGTCGTCGAGTTTGTAGATCAAATAAGTTCAAACGTTCCATTCTTTGTCTATATCCAAATTGTCATAGTATTGTGACTAGTTTGGGGGCCCTAGCTTGTACTGCTTCCAGCCTATCTACGCGTATATTTTTCTGAAGACTTAAAGCCCAGAATTGGACTCTGTATTCTAGATGGGGTCTTACTAGTGATGTGTACAGCTGCAGTAGAATGTATTTTTTCTATATATGAACTGTCTCTTAATGTACCCTGTTAGTTTCTGTGCTTTCTTTTCAACATTTTTGCTCTTTTTAATGAACTTCAAATCTTTGGTAACAATAATGCCCAAATCTTATTCCAGGCCCATACTTTTTATTCCCTTACCCAGTAGTGAGAAATAACTTTGTGAGCTACTATAACCTATGTGCATGATTTTGCATTTCCCACAGTTGATAGTCAATTTTATAGCCATCCTCCCAACTTAATTAGATCCTCATTTAAAGCTTTTACATTTTCTGAGTTTGCAGCATTTATACATATTTTAGTATCGTTGGCAAATTTGGCTATTATACTAGTTAATTCTAAATCTATGTCGTTAATGTAAATTAAAAATAGTAATGCACAAAGAGAGATCCTTGAGGTACATTGCTTGTAACAACTGCCCACTCTTAAGCTTCTCCATTGCTTACAACTCTCTGTTTTCTGTTCGTCAACCAATCTTCAATCCCTTCAGCTGGCTCATCAATGATGACTAAGGCTCTAATTTTAACCATTAATTTTTTGAGAGATTTGGTCAAAATTATTTTGGAATTCTAGCTATACACTTTGTCATATATGCTCAACATATTGTGTAACAATTCCAACAGATTGGTCACACAGGATCTCTTTGTCTTGAATCATGTTGGCTGTTTTCCAGAAGATTTTTTTTCTCTATGTTTTACTATTGAATCTACTATAATCGATAAGAAAAATTTGCGAATTACCAAATAATATTTTTTTTTTTTTGGAAAATAGGGTCCACCAATGATTTGGATTGAGTATTTCTATGTTGAGCCATTTGGGTTGTGAAGTTCCATTTGGTAAAATTAGTCTGTGCGGTATACACTTAGCCCTTTTTTCCTTTCTTTTAAATGAGGAATATTTACCTGAAACCTAACTATTCTGTGGTAAATTTTGCCAATATGTTTGGTTGCTGAAACACTGGATACTAGATTTTCTTCTGTTGTTAGCACAATATCTAGTATGTGGTCTCCCCAAGTTGGTTTATGGAGCCACTGATGGAGTAATTCATTGTTAACAAATTAACAAATTAGTAACCTGTGTCTCTCAGTGTATGATGGAGAATTCATAGTATCCGAGTTTACTGCCATTTGAAGTCTCCCACTTGGACAACTAAGTTATTGTTCACTTCTTGTCTAAGTTGTCTATACAGCTCTTTGTCCTCTTCTTGGAATTGCTGTGGTGGTCTCTATATCACTCGTATAGACATGTTATTTACCATGGTGTTGATATTTGCACCTGTCACTTCATATTCAGTTTCTTTTTTTAAATTTCTATTTGGTTTAGGTGATTTCTAACTTAAAGCATTACCCTTCCACCCTTTTGGGTAAGGCGCCTCCTTGAAAACCTCAGAACCTGTGATTTTGTATTCTACAATAAAATCCTTTTTTTCTTTTTTTTTAATCCAGGTCTCAGTAATACCTATGACGTCTAATTCCTCACTTTCTATCAATGCCCTGAAGTTTTCCATTTTGGTTTCAACTGACTGAGCATAAAATTGAACCACACTGAGGGAGTTTTCTATCGTTTTTTCTCTTCCTCTGTGGCTCTACTATTTCCCTGATTTACTTGTACTTTAGTTTTACTTATTTTTAAATCGTCTTAGTTGTCTACCACATTTCATCTGTTTATTGTTGGGGGAGTTTATAAGGGTAGAGTTTTTCCTTTGTGTAGTGTGTTCCTTAAGTAATTATATAGGTTGAGATTAAGTTGGTCTCCATAAAATCTCTTTCCTTCTTCACTAACGTGTATTTCATCTCGTTTGTTTAATTTCTCTTGCCACAGAAAGTGTCCAGAGAATCTATGAATATAACTCTCTTTTAGTGCCATATGGACTTTAGTCTTTCATTTATCCATATGGCCCTACTGAGCATGAAGTGGCTGGCATTGAGTCTCCTAGACGTTTCAACAGTTTTCCTAGTTGTTTAACCAAAGGTTCTGTTTGGCCAGCAATGTTCTTGACAAGGAACAGATCGTTTCCAGTTGCTTGAACGATAATAGTGGTCTTGCTGTTCTCCATTGTAGTTTAACTAACTGCTTCTTCTATCTTATGTGCGTTGTCATCTGGATAGGACCTAACCTTTCACATCCTTTTGAGGCCGAAGTACTCTCCTTTGTCCTTTACCATGGAGTCCCCGATTAGCAGTCTGATCTTCCTTTTTCCTTTGCTATGAGAGAGATTCTGTTTCTGATGGCCGTTACATTTCTAGGCTGTTGTTTCTTCTTGCTCTTTGCTACCCTTCCTCTAGTTGGTTTCATAAACTCTTGTTTTTATTGATAATTGTTGTCTGATTAAGTTCTATCCTCGATATTACTTTATTTTGTATATCTTGAATACTAATCCCATTTTCTACTACATCGTCCATGATTTCTTCGTTTCTTATTTCCAATTGTTGAAACTTGGATATAATCTCTATCATTTGTTTTCCTAGTTCTTGGATTTCATTTTTCACATTTTCTATTTCCTGTTTCTACTGGCAGAACAGGCACACACTGAAGTCGATGCACCGTTTCTTTATCTGGGACTTTGAACATATATGCTTTAACTTAAGTTTCTTACTCACATTTAATTTCTTTATGCTCTTGCCTGAAATATATCTATTTGGACATCTTTGCTAATTAATTCTGTACTTAATTGCTTTGGGACCTCTAATATTAAAAGGGTATGGGTGGCTGTTATTTGCCCACCTGCTACAACATCCACTTAATCCCAGATGACTTTTCATCTTTTCTGTCCTCAACCTACCATAAGTACTGCCAAACCAACAGAGAGTTACAAGGAATTACAAAGATTTTGGATGTCTCAAAGACTTTTTAGTCCATCCGCAGAGACTCCATTTGCTCTTTGGTAGAGCCCTTTATTTTAAGCATTTAGAGAGTTCTTATTATCTTGTCTAAATTATTTTTAAACTTGTTTACCGTGTAACTGTTTATTGCAATTGCTGGAAGTCTATTACAATTATTTGCTATTTTGTACGTAAAGAAATTACTACATTGAGTGGCGTTGTATCATTTCAATTGCAGTTTGTATCCGTTACCTCTGGACTGATTTGTGCAAAGCGTGAATAGATTGTTGTAATCTACATTTATTATTCCTTTAAGAATTTTGAATGCCTCTATTAACTGATGTCTTAATCGTCGAGTTTGTAGATCAAATAAGTTCAAAAGTTCCATCCTCCGTCTATATCCAAATTGCTTTAGTATTGGAATTAGTTTGGTGATCGAGCTTTTACTGCTTCCAGTATATCTATATCCTTCTGAATACTTGGAGCCCAGAATTGGACTCCGTATTCTAGGCCAGACTGGATACAGACTGGCTTTGATGTCTACAGCTGTAGTACAGTGTCTTTGTTTCTGTATTTGAATTGTCTCTTTGTTTAGCCTATTAGTTCCTGTACTTTATTTACAGCTTTTATGCTCTGTTTGGTGAACTTCAAATCCTTGCTGATTATAATACCGAGATCCTCCTCCTGGTCCACACTTTCTATTTCATTACCCTAAAGGGAGTTATGTGATTGTGGGTTGCCAAAAACTATGTGCATAGCTTTACAATTCCAAATAGTTGAAAGCAATTTGGTATTTTGTGGACCATTCTCGTAGCTTCATTATTATTATTATTATTATTATTATTATTATTATTATTATTATTATTATTATTATTATTATTTGCTAAGCTACAACTCTTGTCGGAAAAGCAGGATGCTATAAGCCCAGTGACCCCAACAGGAAAATAGCCCAGTGAGAAAAGGAAACCAGAAAAAATAAAATATTTTGAGAACAGTAACAAAATTAAAATTGATATCTCCCATATAAACTATAAAAACTTCAACAAAACAAGAGGAAGAGAAACAAGATAGAATAGTAGGCTAGAGTGTACCCTCAAGAAAGAGAACTCTATCCGAAGACAGTGAAGGACCATGGTACAAAGGCTATGGCCCTGCCCAAGACGAGAGAGCAAGAGGAAAGTGGCCACTGAACAATTACAGTGCAGTAACCCCTTGGGTGAAGAAGAATTGTTTGGGAATCTCAGTGTTGTCAGGTGTATGAGGACAGAGGAGAATATGTAAAGAATAGGCCAGACTATTCGGTCTGTGTGTGTGTGGGCGAAGGGAAAATGGACCGTAACCAGAGAGAAAATCCCAATGTCGTACTGTCTGGCCAGTCAAAATACCCCATAACTCTTTAGCGGTAGTATCTCAATGGGTGGCTGGTGCCCTGGCCAACCTGCGTCTTCTGGGTTCGCAGCATTTATGCCCAATTTAGTATCGTCGGCAAATTTGGCTATTCTACTAATTAATCCTAAATCTATGTCGTTAATGTAGATCAAAAATAGCAATGGTCTAAGGACAGATCCTTGAGGTATTCTGCCTGTAACAGCACCTGCCCCCTCTGAAGCTTCTCCGTTGATTACAAGTCTCTATTTTCTGTTTGTTAGCCAATCTTCGATCCATTCAGCTAGTTCGTTAATGATGCCAAGTGCTCTAATTTTGATCATTGATTTTTTTTATGAGGAGCTTTGTCAAAAGCCTTTTGAAAGTCTAGGTATATGATGTCTATTGCCCTACCTTTGTCATAAATGCTAAACATGTGGACAAATTCCAAAAGATTTGTCACACATGATCCTTTTGTCTAAAACCATGTTGGCTGTCTGTCAGAAGATTGTTTTTCTCTATATGTTTTACGATTGAATCTACTATGATTGATTCAAAACTTTTGCATTGCACTGAAGTTAGACACACTGGTGTATTTAAGAGAGAGAGAGAGAGAGAGAGAGAGAGAGAGAGAGAGAGAGAGAGAGAGAGAGAGAGAGAGAGAGAGAGAGAGACTGTGTTATCTTCTACAACATAGTATTCAAGAAAAACAGATAAAGAGAAGGAAAGAAAAAGAAAAGGGTACTTTGTTACATTCCACTAAATAGAGTGCCAGACAGAGAGAGATAGAGTGAGTGAGTGGGAGAGAGAACTGTTACCTTTTACTACACACACACACACACACAGAGAGAGAGAGAGAGAGAGTTTTACCTTTAACTACATAATTTATAATATTCCAGAGAGAGAGAGAGAGAGAGAGAGAGAGAGAGAGAGAGAGACTGTTTTACCTTTAACTACATAATATATAACATTCCAGTGAGAGAGAGAGTGAGAGAGAGAGAGGGGGGGGGGACTGTGTTACCTTTTACTACAGAGAGAGAGAGAGAGAGAGAGAGAGAGAGAGAGGGTGGACTGTTTTACCTTTAACTATATAGTATTCCAGTGAGAGAGAGAGAGAGAGAGAGAGAGAGAGAGAGAGAGAGAGAGAGAGAGAGAGAGAGAGAGATTGGATTGTTTTGCCTGTAACTACATATTATTCCAGTGAGAGAGAGAGGGGGAGCTGTGGTACCTTTTACCACAGAGAGAGAGAGAGAGAGAGAGAGAGAGAGAGAGAGAGAGAGAGAGAGAGGGGACTGTTTTAACTTTTATTACAAAATATTCCAGAGAGAGAGAGAGAGAGAGAGAGAGAGAGAGTTTGTAATACTGTTTCGCGTACACACGTCTTTACAGCTTTGTTATCTATATGGGTTGTGCTAAATGCACATACTTTGATCTAGTACAATGTAATTAGGAAAATGACATTATCGTCATGCAAGAAGCTATGAAAAGGTGAATAATGGTCAATTAAGTAACTATTGGAAATTGACCAGGTGCTTAAGAACGCCCTTGTTATAAAAAGAAGCCATTAAACATGTTATGGCCTTTATCCCCACTTAATAATGAACGCAGATTTGTGAGTTTTATAGAGGGTCACATTTTAAAACAAAGGTAAGCGTGCCACGTGCTCTTCAAACCTGTGCTATGACGTCAATCATTAGCGTGTTCACTTTATGTTCTTATTACTATAAAGTTTGTGTTTTCCACTGCTCTAATTTTTTTTAAATTACAAAAATACGTTTACTAGGTTCATTATGAGTGTCCTTTTCATCTTGCCTTTAAACTTTGTGTAATAGCATTACCAGTACTTTTAAATATGCTTATAGTAGTACAGTACCGCTTTCAAATGTCTCCTTAAGTGAAGTGTACGGGTATTAATGAAGCCAACTGTACAATTAGCTTCATTAATTCCGGGACACTTCTCGCGAAGGTAAGAAAACGTCTGTCACCTGAACTGTAGCAGGCAACATTGTATCTAGCAAAAGAGAAAGTGTTGGCATCGCTGCCTGCAAAACAAAGTCGCTCCTTTTGAATACTTCCTTAGTTCTTCTATAAACAAGTGTTGGTTCAACGATCCTTTTACACATCAATATCTTGGCTTCCAAGTAAAGCAAGTCTTACTAGCCATTCACAGTAATCCTTCTATATGCTTGCATCGCCTATGGTGTGCTCTTATTACATTCATCCGTCATATTCACCACTTATTTTAATTTTTCTGCATTCCAAATCAATATTCATTACTCCATCTTCTTAGCTTCAATTTGAATTCATTACTTTGATCCTGCTCTTATTCACTCTTAACTTTTTTTCGTAGACTCAAATTCTTTTGCTGACTACTGTAGTTTCATTTCCTTCATTTCCATATCACAATCAGTCCAGTATCTTTTAAAAATATTAAGTATTCCATAATATATATGTATATATATATATATATATATATATATATATATATATATATATATATATATAGATATATATAAACATATATATATATATATATATATATATATATATATATGTATATATATAGATATATATATATACTGTGTATATATATATATATATATATATATATATATATATATATATATTTATATATATATATATATATATATATATATATATATATATATATATATCCTCGTCAGCCGTTACTAGTCCTTTGCAGAATAAAGGCCACAGAAATGTCCTCCCACTTGCGTCTATTCATGGTTTTTCTGTACCAGTCCACACCCGCCAACTTTCTTGGTTCGTCAATCCATCGTCTTTTCTTTCTTCCCCTGCTTCTTTTGCAATCTCAAGAGACCCATTCTGTTACTTTTAATGTCCATCTATTATTTATCATTATGTCTTGCCCATGTCCATTTGTTTTCCTTGCATGTTGCTAGAATATCCTCTACTTTAGTTTCCTCTCGTATCCATGATGCTCTTTTTCTGTCTCTTAGTGTTATTCCTATAATATTCTTTCCATAGTACTCTGAGTTGAAACTAGCTTTAGTAAGGTTCCAAGTTTCTGATGCTTAAGTTAATACTAGTAAGACCATCTGATTATATACTTTTCTTTACAAAGAAAGTGAAATTTTACTTTTCAAAGTCCCATTTTGTTTATGAAAAGTCCTGCACCCCATGCTTATCTTTCAGTTTCGCCTCATGTCCTGGGAAGTTTGATATATATATATATATATATATATATATATATATATTTATATATATATATATATATATATATATATATATATATATATAATCATCATCATCATCATCTTCTCCTATGCGTATTAAGGCAAAGGGCCTAGGTTATATCTCGTCCATCGTCTCATATCTTAAGCTTATAAATCAATACTTCTCAATACTTCTCCATTCATCATCTCCTACTTCATGGTTCATGGTCTTCAGCCATGTAGGCCTGTGCCTTTCAACTCTTTTAGTTCCCAGCCAAAAGTTTGGAGAACTATTCTCTCTTGGGGATTGTGAAGAGCATGGCCAAACCATCTCCATCTACCCCTTACCATGATTTTATTCACATACGGCACTCGTGTAATCTCTCTTATAGTTTCATTTCTAATCCTGTCGTACCATTTAACTCCCAATATTCCTCTGAGGAATTTGTTCTCAAATTTTCAAAATCGGTTGAATATTGTTTCATTGTCATACCACTACAAGTATCCATACATTAACACCGATCTCACTAATCTGATATATATATATATATATATATATATATATATATATATATATATATATATATATATATATATATATATATATATGCATAGGCCTATATATATATATGTGTGTATATATATATATATATATATATATATATATATATACATATGCATATATATGTGTGTATATATACATATATATACACACACACACACACACACACACATATATATATATATATATATATATATATATATATGGTATTTGCTAATAAGGACAGCATCATCAGCATACTCTAGGTCAGATAGTCTCCTATTACCAATCCAGTCCAATCCTTCTCCACCATCTCTGACCTCTACGCATTACAAAATCCATGATGACGATAAACAACATAGTTGACAACACATTCCCTTGAAGTACTCAAGTTTTCACTGGAAAATCATTTGATAGGTCACCACTAACGTTATCATTTGCACCTGCTATGCTCATGAACAGACTTAATCAAATTTTCATAATTGAGAGGAACTGCACAATAACGCAGGACTCTCCACAAAATTGGCTGGTGCACTCTATCAAAGGCTTTTTCATAGTCCATGAGTGCCATCAAAAGTGGATTTCTATATACTACACTTTGTTGTCCAACATGTCTTAAAATCAAAATTTGGTCAGTACAATTTCTGTCTTCTCTAAATCTTTATTGTTCATCTCTCCGGTTTTTGTAAGTCTTTCTCTTTACTCTCTTTAGAATAAGCATGCTGTGTTTTCACGGAAACAGGCGTAAGTGTGATGCCTCCCTAATCATTGCAGTCAGTCAGGTCTCCTTTTTTTTTTTTTGCCATTTTCACCAACATTACTAACTCCTGTTCATCAGGTTTGGCCTCTTTACGCCACATTCTACAAAAATAATCTTGTAAGTAGTCTGGTAGTCACTCCATTTTCGGTCAATATCATCTCAGCTGTTATTCCTTCGTATCGAGGTGCTTTCCATCTCTTGAGTTTTTTAATGATAGCTTCGACTTCAAACATATTGAATTCATCATTGGCACACCAAGGTCTTCCTCAGCTTCAAGTACATCATTCAAATTATTTCCTTCATATCCCTTATTCATGACCTCACAAAAGTGTTCCATCCAACGTTGCCTTTCTTCATCTTCTGTTGTTATATTAGATCCATCTCTCCTGTTGATGAGTATACGCTTCTTCTTTGCAATTGTAGAGATTTCATTAATAATTCTATGAGTAATTCTTACACCATTGCCACTCTCCAAAATCATAGCTTTGTCAGCCTCATCTGCTTTCCTATCTAAATATTCTCTCCATTCATTCCTGTCTTTTCTTTTGACCTCTTTATCAGTACTGGGATATTTAGCATGCTCTATC
Organism: Palaemon carinicauda; assembly: GCF_036898095.1. NCBI lineage: Eukaryota > Metazoa > Arthropoda > Malacostraca > Decapoda > Palaemonidae > Palaemon > Palaemon carinicauda. The sequence goes on from NC_090761.1 coordinate 6,532,366, forward strand.
TTGTAATTTACATTGCTTCCTTGCAGACATTCAACAATCAATTTCTGTCTTTGTCTACTTTTTATAGTATCCCAAGTATCTTGTGTGTGTATATATATATATATATATATATATATATATATTATATATATATATATATATATATGTGTGTGTGTGTGTGTGTGTGTGTGTATATATATCCATATATATATAGATATATATATGTATATATATATAATATATATATATATATATATATATATATATATATATATATATATATATATATGCATATGTATGTATGTGTATGCACAACGAATAGAGCGAGCAACCATGTAAATTCATGCGGACGAATTATGTACATTGTAAATGTAGCTCTGTTTTTACAATGCCGAGTAACCTTTAGGCACTTCCTCTTCTCTTTCACTCGCGCAGCAGAGAACCCTTTCACGTCAGTGGACCTTAAGATATCGCGCATAAATGCCAGCTTATGTTACCTTCCTCGCTAAAGACTGCAAGTTAACGACGTTATAATCTAACAGGCGCAACCCACACTCAAAGGCGTGCAATCAGGATACAACAAACACTACAACAAAGCAGCCGAGTGCTCTATACTACGACGAGCTTTGCTTTGCATGAATTAGCATCAATTTACGCCGCTCGTGTTCAATAATTACTCTTCTGTAATTAAAGCGTTTGTTGGGCCAATGTCTGCATTATATGACAATTACACTTGAGACGAGCGTGCGTGTTCTTCTTACATCACAACGGCCCTCAAATTATACTCATTAACTCCTTGTCACCTTAATTATGGCGATAACAAATGATTCGAGACGACGACATGGACATCCCTTCAGTCAGTTATTAATACGGCTTTTGTAGATATTTACTAGAAATTGTGTGTAGTTGATGGCGGTCAGTCCATTCTTGCATATTCCCAGAACGAACATTACCGCAGCGTAGATTTGATACAGTTTTTATACGTGGGGAAAGGTATTTAATCATGAACCCCTACGGCCGTGGCTAACGTCGAGTAAATATCGGTTCAAGTCTTCAAAAGCCATTTGGTTCGTTTAAGGTTCGCTGAACTGTGTTTAGATTCGTAGAAACATAGGACGCAACCATGTCTTTTGTGCACCTCGTGTCTCAATGTCTTCTTTCATTAATAAGAACTTTAAGATATTGAAGGTTTTTATTATATTTTTTGAGAAAGAAATTACTCTTGCCTTGTCTATAGCAAGACACGGGCTTGCGTTGGCAGCTCGTAAATTGGGCATTAAAGAATCTCCGGAAAGCGCCACCAAGGTTGAAGAGAAGGTTTATCTGGTTGAGAGTGTAAGAGCATAAGCAACTAGGATTGAAGAATTAAGATGGCTGTAGAAAAGAAAAAGGTTCTGGCTTTATTAATTTCTCTCACCACGTTCTTACTCCATGTTAAGTTAAAGTTCTGAAACATGGGTCAAGTATATACAGTATATGACATTGCACTTCTACCTTAGATATAAGAGGTCACTAGATATACTGTATACATGGTCACAACTTTGCTGTTAGATATGTGAATTGATTTCTGCTTGAGCTGTTGTCAAATAGTATACGTTTCATACTCTAATATCATCTTGGATGTATTATAGATATTAAGGCAAATTGAATATTATCTTTCAAAAAACGTTCGTTTAATAGTATGGAATTTGAAACGTGAATATAGTAACAAGTAAAGCAAGTTGATTTTCGTGTCATTGATTTGGTTTCATCTTTAAATGATAAGATTTTATAATATGGATATGATAAGCAATTCCTTTCTAGATAAATAGCTGACAAAAATTAGGAAAAGCAGTTTAAGTATTTCTTTAATTCGATCCCTATAAATTCATTTTCTTCAAGATCAATGTACTCTCTCTCTCTCTCTCTCTCTCTCTCTCTCTCTCTCTCTCTCTCTCTCTCTCTCTCTCTCTCTCTCTCTCTCTCTCTCTCTCAAGGTGTAATAAGAAAATTGGTTAATGTGGTAATACATCTTACGTAGCTCTTGACTGTAGACAGCAATTTTGTATAATTCTTCATACCTCATAATGAAACACTTATTTATGAACCAGAAAGAATGTCTTATGCTGCTATTTGGCGCACGTTAATTGCAAGTTCTAGAGAAACTGATGGGGCTCTCTAACTCAATTTTTTTATCTTTTTTTTTTTTTGGCGAGAACATTCTTTGTAAAACAATGAAAACTTCAGGACCTGTGAAAATTGAAATATCTGATGAACAGCAAGTTTTTTTTTTTTTTTTTTTTTTTTGAACAATGCACGTATGAAAATCACATTTACCTGCAATTCTAAAAGATATGTTGTCAGGTGCATTATCGAATCTTCAGTTTCATGCAAACAAAGTATAAAACACGTTAAGTATCATTTATCTTGTCATACAAGATCTCTTATGTTGATTCAAGCCCCAAGTTTCAGCTAGATTAAGGAATGCGACAGAAAAAATACAAAAAATTATTCTGAAATTTTTAAAATATGAAGATTTGTCGAGTAAGTCTTAAAGTTGTCGTTCAATTTTTTTCTACTTACTGTTTACCTATAGTGAAGGCACATTTTGCAGTGCTACCCCAAAATTTTACCGGATATAAAAATCGATTACCTTAAATGTACAACTGCCCATAAGGTTAAACTGTTTCTTAATGTAGGTTAAGTAATGTAACTTTTTATTCATTACAAATAATTTCATTTTTATTCTCTAATACTCAAAAGCGGATTAATCTACATATGGTGCTAATTCTTGATTAGCAATTATTAATTATCATTATCATTATCATGACTAGCTAAGCTACACCCCTAGTTGGAAAAGTAGGAATTTACAAGCCTAATGGCTCCACAGGGGGAATTATCCCAATGGGGAAAGGAAATACGATGATAAATAACCTTTTATGAGAAGTAATGAATGAAAATAAATATTCTAAGGTTAGTAACAACGTTAAAATAGATCTGTCGTATATAAACAATGAAAAGGGATTTATGTTGACCTGCTCTAGTGACGTACACACACACACACACACACACACACACACACATATATATATATATATATATATATATATATATATATATATATACATATATATATATGTATATATATATATGTATATATATATGTATATATTATATATATATATATATATATATATATATATGTATATATATATATATTTATATATACATGTATATATATACATATATACATATATATATGCTAAATACTTAGCATATATATGTATATATGCATATATACATATATATGCTACATATCCCAGTATTGATAGTGAGGTGAAAATAAAGATAGGAATGACTGGAGAGAGTATTTAGACAGGAAAGTAGAGGAGGCTGATAAAGCTATGAATTGGGGGGGGGGGGGGGGGGTTCGGTGGCTGTCGGGCTATAGTACCACATTTTGGCAGAAAATTTACTTTTCTATCTTCTACTTAAAAAAAAAAAAAAAACATCTAAAGTTAATAGAATGCATACATTTATCAACTCATTCTTCATAAGAGTTATCTTCTTTTCAATAAATTGATGCGTCTTTATTTCTTTAGTTTTTCCTTAATTTCGGTCTAATTGTGTTTACGAATTTATTATTTTTTCGGTTTGTTTATTTTTTGGATTGTTCTGCTAATTCTATTAAATTTTAATCTATCTTGGATTTACCTTTATTTGAAATATTTTTCGATTAGATTTTTGGTACTTTCCGAGTTTTCCTTGATCTTGTTTATGGAATTTATCACCTATCTCAAGTGCTGTTTCCAATGCAAATTTCATTAAATTACTCTACATATCTTCTTTACTTACTTCCATTTCATCATGTAGCTGGGAGTACCTATTTTGTATCGCTAAACTAAAGTCGTCATATTTTTCTCTTATTACAGGAGTGTTTATTTTCTTTCTTATTAGTTTTTTCTTTCCTTGGTACTACAAAAATTTTACTTCTCCCAATTATATGGCCAATAGACTTTAACTTGTTTAACACTAATACATTTTTAACTAAATCAACTTTTTCACTGAGAATGAAATCTATTTTTCTTTTGAACATATGGGCTTCTCCATGTCCATCTTCTATGTTCATTTTTATAGAATGAAGGTGTTCACGACTGTCTTTTTTTTTTTTTTTTTTTTTTTTTTTTTTTTTTTTTTTTTTTTTTTTAGGAAATTCTACCTGCATGTCTCTTCTACCATCTGTGCCGACTCCATATTTGCCTACACCTGCTGATTCTACTCACTTCTTTTGACCTGGTTTGCCTTAGAAATTCCCCAAAAACAAATGTAAATAGCCTTATGTTTCCTTCCAGATATCTCCAGATCGTCCTGAAAATGTTATTCTTCCTTCCTCTGTTGTTAGTTTATAAGTTTCAATGATCTTCCTTTTATCATTTTTATTTAGTTTGATTATCGATCCTGCAATTCTATCACTGATACATGATTATATATTCCTTCTATGTTACCTGCAGAGTTTCTATCAAAAGGAAAACTCACTCCATTTTATTTGTAGCTTTAATGACCTCTGAAGCCAAATACACAACCCTCTTTTAACACTATTAAAGTCTCTAGTTATTCTAATCTCACTTAATCCTATTATATCCCAATTTATTTATTTCAGCTCTTCTATTAACACAGCATATTACCTAGACACGGTCCTGGCATGTACGTTGGAGGTTCAGTTTCCAAAGGTGGTCTGCTCTAGTATATATATATATATATATATATATATATATATATTATATATATATATATATATATTATATATATATATATATATATATATATATATATATATATAAAGGCTGTGTATATATATATATATATACATATATATATAAATATATATATATGAATTATATATATATATATATATATATATATATATATATATAATGTACAGACTGTATATATATATATATATATATATATATATATATATATATATATATATATATATATATATATATAGTTTTACGATCAGAAATGCATTTTAAAAACCTTATCTTTTTATAACCAATGTAGTATTATTCAGTCTATGGAGTACTTCTCTGTTTATGAAGTTTTCATTTTGATACCTCATTACCATAGTTTAAAAACAACGAAAAATTACATTCTCATCATCTAAATCATTAGATATTTTTCATATGTAAACCACAAATTAGACGAAATTAAAAACATAAAAGCCATTTGAAATCTAAAGATTATATTTTAACTGAAAACAAATAATAGATATAATGAATCATAAGTAAAACATAGTAGGCTTAGAAAACTGAGCCCTAAGTTCATCGATTTTGAGAATAAAGTTTGTAGCAAAGAATCAACATCGTTAGTATCTTTTTGGTATATTTATCAAGTTGGCTTACCGGTATTTCATTATAGTCAATGTGTACAGATTTTGATTGGTCACATAAAATCTTCCAAAATATATGATTTTGTGTTTATTACGATATGCTGTCAGGAAAAAAAAAAACTCTAGGGGAGGTCCCCCACGACGGCTGGTCTTGGGAGCCTGTCAGTACCAGTACCCACCCACCCACACACACACCTGAAAAACGCTCCTACGCCCCTGGTACATGTAACCATGTAACAAGGCACACTTTAATAGGGGATTGATGATTAACTTACACCGTATTTGCTGTGGACTTGAATATATTTTGGTTAAATTTGGAGTTTCTATGGCTGAGTTCCAACTCTGCTTTTAGAATATTGGGATCTGCTCGATTGCTTTTTTGATACAGATTATCCGTATTTTACATATAAATACCAAAAGAAAAAAAAGTATGATTAGAATTAGGAATCTTTTCTACATGAATTAATAAACTATCATAAAAGTATGCTTTAATAATTACACACTTCTCCAATTTAAATAGAATGGGAGTGTTTCTACTTCTTGTTAAAAGATGGCAGCAAACGTCCCTTATCCCATTCACGTGAATGGTTCTGTCCAAATGGGAAAAGATGATAGACTGAGACGTATAAATTTGTGTGGGAATTATATTCAATTCTAATTAGCTAGGCTATTTCTGGATATTTTTAAACCTAAAGCACGTCATGGAATATTCCAGAATGCAAGGATTAAAGAGCTCCACACATTGTCTATTTTCACGGCCAATAGATGGCCTTAGTAGTATAATACCAAATTGCTAATTATCCCCATCCTCCACTCATTATAATCTTTATTACTTCATTTCTGGTACTATTTGGGCACAAAATTACTATAAAACAGACGAACGTAAACATGATGTTCCTTGTTGTCTGGCCACAACTTAATTCTTAGGAAATAATAAATTTTACAGTAAATGTCACAGGAATATTTCCAGAGCAAACAATCGTTAGTTCAATTATGTTTGGGGGTGGGGGGGGGGGGGGTCACCAGATTGTGCCATGTACTTAAAACGGTGAGACTATCAAGTAATTACACATGTTATTTCATGTAATTCTATGTTACCTTTTTATGAAACCAAAATATATCTAATGATTCTTGGTGTGACAGGTATTGTTAGTAAAACCTATGTAAAATAACAATATTGTTATATTCCCAAAGGCATAATAAGGCAGAACCCCTCCCCCCATCTTTCTGCCTCCCTTATATGGTAACGAGTTTTACTTTACTGCCAATAGATGGCATCAGAGGTACCTTGCCCCAACTAATATAGTGTATTGTCTGACGACCACGTGGGTCTTAAAAATATGCTAGGAATGTAGTGGCTAGAGAATTGGTAGTTGGTAAATTGTCAAACGATCGTTTCCTTATTAGGAGTGAATATTTTTATCAGAAAATGGTGTGAAATTTTCATATGCTATCGGAAGCCACTCTAGTATACTTATAAAAGTGTTTAGTATTTCCTTGCTTAATCAGAACACATGGGTGGGAAGTCATGTCCCTGTACAATTGACCAAGGTAACAGTCATCGGCATAGTTATGGTTGGTAGGACGAGTTTGGGACAGCGCTACCAAATGAGATTTCCTTGAATGGAGAATATCATTATTCATTGCAGATTCAAATCGTTTAAGGAGAAACAGTTATATGCCAGAAGGTGCATGACTATGGTATGATTTGATGTCATTATAATCAGCGTAATCAACATAGACAAATCAAGTAATGAACAAGAAAACGGTCACATTTCTGTCTTCACCAACACTTCTCTGTTGCGTCATCCACCTGTAAATTGGTATTTGTTAGTAAGGGCGTTCCAGAGTGTACATCAGTTATAAAACAAACCTTATGTTCGTTTCCTTAGTAAATTTATGCATGTCAGTATAGCTCTGTCTTGGTTCAATATAGGTTAAAAGAATTCGTTAAGTGTGTATATATTTATCTACCTATCTATCTATCTATCTATCTATCTATATATATATATATATATATATATATATATATATATATATATATATATATATATATATTTATATATAGCATCAATTTTTTCCGTTACCAGTAGCGGCTACGTTCTTCTTAATTCAATGATAAGCCAATCGTGATTATAAAAGAAGCTGATTCAGAAAAAGAAAGAGCAGGAGAAAAGAGACTCCCTACAAGACAAGGATGCTGATGATCTCTGCAAATGAATCAGTAAAGACGGAGTATACTTACTAGAAGAGCCACTGTTCATTTACATAGGTGAAGTGTGGATGTTGCATTGAGCTATTAAAGATATATGAGAGTCATTTGTTAATTTTTTTAGTATTAGTACGGATATTGATTGTGATGTTTTTAAGGACGTTGGTGCTGGAAATAGTTGAAGATGAAAGTTTGGAGAGACGAAAATGTGAGAATGCATGATTATAATGTCTCCGAGATTGATGAAAATATAAGTGTTGCTTTATACGAAAGTTTTTTTCAACGGAAGGGTTTCTTCTGTAACGATATCAAAGTAAGTTTAATTCATTGCCAATAAATCACAAGAAAGATTTCCCATTTTTTGCACATTTTTTATTCGATTGAAAGGTTGACAAAAATGATAGGTTGATGGATGTCAAGAAAGGTTAAGCAAGATTTTCTTTTGAAGCATTAGAAAGGTATAGAATAAAGATATGATGAATGCAAAGTTTGTTATTCGGATGATATCATTTTAATAAATACAATTATGATATCATGAATGGACTTATGAACTATTTCTCTGACAATATGGATAACAGCGATTTACTTTGATAATTCTTCAGACTATTCATGATACTCATAGCTGAAGTGAAGTGTCAGATGCAAAGTGTTTGTTAAGTACTTGACTTTATCTACAGTAATCCTGTGCCCTAAGGATAATGCCCAAAGAGGGTAATGTATATCATGACAGAAAGTCAGGCGATAATTACGAGCACTGCTAACTAAGATTGTGATCAATTTTGTGTTACTAGGAACATAGCAAATAATCTGGTATATATCATAATTAACAGCTGTTTAAATTGTAAATTCTTACTTAAAAGTGAAAAGAGATTTTGGCAATAATTGAATCAATTAATACTAATTATCAAAAGAAAAATATTTTCAAACTTTGCAGTGAGGTTTCATATCCCGATGGTCTTCAAATAGGATCTGTGAGTTGAAACTTATTTCAATCAATGATTCTTAAAATTTTAGAGATTCAACTAAATTCTATTAAATTTCTACCTTTGATTTCATGCATAAAACGATTTCTGATAAGTATATTAATAACCAAATCGATGACATGATATCAACTGAAGTCTCTATGTATGTCTTTGGGCGAGTTAGGGTTTGTGAGAAGGTCAGTGCATTCAAGTCGATATTCTGTATGCTTTGGATTGTATGTGCCTGCACACTTGTTCATGTATAATTTATACGCTTGAACTTCTGTCCATGAATATTTACCTCTGTGTAAGTATGCAAATATTCATGCGTCCGTGTGTAAGTGTAGAAATTCACTTAGTTATTCAAGGATATGCGCGTGTTTACGCTTGTGCGTGTATGCAAACGTTTCTGCGTGAATATGCACGTCTGCTTAGATGCGTGCGTGTGATATACGTCCATGCATGTATGCATGTGTATTTTTGTGTATGTAAATGAGTAGTTTTTAGTGTGTAAAGATATCAACATATTTCTTTACAGACATCCGTGACTACAAAGTTTAGTTTACTTGTGCAGTACACTTAAAAAACCCTTAGTTTTAAATCGAAATTCTCCGTAAAAATATTTATAAATACCCTTAATTTTAATTTGAAATTCTCCATGAAAGTAGGCCTATACTGCTCTCCGCCGTATTTCAGTAAAATAGAGGCGACCGTAATTTTACTCTACTTTATTATTATCTTTTACGTGTTGGTGACCGTAATATCATTCCTTTACGTCAAAATATCTGTTTTTAAAAGGTAAATGTCTGGCAAAATTAATTCCAGGATTTTTAGGGTTTTTACGGCAAATTTTTAAGTGCAGAGGTATGCATATCTAAATTAGTATGCATGTCTGTGCATAAGTGTCGTAGTTTGTACACATGAGAATAACTATAAAAACATTGAAATCTCTGAACTGTATTTTAAACAGCACAAAGACAGGGAATTAAATCACGTCGAGTTCATTAAAGATTAGCTCTTTTAATCAGCCATAAGATATAATTGGATTCAATTACACTATGTAGTAAATTCTGATCATCTCTTCCATCGCTTTAAGCTCTTTTTAAATTGTATAATTATGATGAACGCTGTGATTACAATTTCAACATTCGATAAAAATCATACTAATATATGAATCATTATTATTTCCATCCAAGCTACGTGTTTTTTCCCCATAACTTGACATGGGACATTCACCATTTGTTTGGCTAAAATCTACCTTTTAGCACAAGAAAAAAACTTTTAATTAAAAGTCACTGTTATTATCAATTTACCTCACTTCGAGGCTGAAATTCATTTTACGTAATAATTGCTTGTTTCCAGTATTTTTCAATTTGTCATTTAATTTTTTTTTCAAAGTTAGTTAACATCTAAGTCGTATGCCTATGATTTGCGATTAAAAATAACAGGCAATAAATAGCTTTTCCAACTAGGGTTGTAGCATAGCAAGTAATAATTATAATAATATAGATATATACATATATATATATGTATATATATGTATATGTATATATATATATATATATGTATATATGTGTATATATATATATATATATGTATATATATGTGTATATATATATATATATATATATATGTATGTATATATGTATGTGTATTTACATATAATATATATATATATATATATATATATATATATATATATATATATACATATGTATGTATGTATATGTATATGTGTATATATATATATATATATATATATATATATATATACGTATATATATATTAATATATATATATACATAAATATATATATATATATATATATATATATATATATATATATATATATATATACATATACTGTACAGAAAGCTACATATGGTTTTAGACATTCAGAGTAAAAAGACTGGTATTCAACATATAGAGGCAATGTTTAATTAAAAGTATTTTTGGTGATGTAATCGACTAATCAAACTTTAGAAAAATGATAATGTACAAGTAATAAATATTATTACTAATAGGATGTTATGGTGTTGAATAAAACTGAATGTCTGAATAAACTGTATAAGGAGTGTCAGGATACATAAGCTGATTTATAAAAGAAACAATGGTTCTTCCCCAAAAGGAGTCATAGGAGAGGATTGTTAGATTCTAACATGTCTGAGATATCTTGTAATATGGATTCACCATTACTATTAAATGGTAAGCTACAACCCTAGTTAGAAAAGCAGGGGCCCCAGCAGGGAAAATAGCCCAATGAGGAAACGAAACAAAGAAAAATAAAATATTCTAATGTAAGAAAAACGAAGTGTTGATAGTTTAAGGGAGTTTTAAGGAACATATGAGTGATCGGATGAAGCATTTTTTCACAAAACATTGGTTTGAAAAATCTGATAGTAAATTAGTAAAAGGATACTCAGACTTTACTTATAAGGTAATGGAAAATTTTCTAGGACGTATTTTCGGTCATGCTGAAAAGTGAAGAGGTGTTAGTGATGAATGTTACGAACAGCAAATATTTATTTTGGTGTTGTTGCTCTTCTTAAAATATTTTCTATTTCCTTGTTTCCTTTTCTTACTGGGCTATTTTCCCTGTTGGGGCCCCTGCTTTTCCAACTAGGGTTGTAGCTTAGCAATTAATAATAATAATAATAATAATAATAATAATAATACATACATACATACATACATACATATACCAAGGGCACTTCCCCCAATCTTGGGGGGTAGCCGACATCAACAAATGAAACAAAACAAAAAAGGGGACCTCTACTCTCTATGTTCCTCCAGCCTAACCAGGGACTCAACCGAGTTCAGCTGGTACTGCTAGGGTGCCACAGCCCAACCTCCCACATTATCCAACACAGATGAAGCTTCATAATGCTGAGTTCCCTACTGCTGCTACCTCCACGGTCATCTAAGGCACCGGAGGAAGCAGCAGGGCCTACCGGAACTGCGTCTCAATCGCTCGCCATTCATTCCTATTTCTAGCACGCTCTCTTGCCTCTCTCACATCTATCCTCCTATCACCCAGAGCTTTCTTCACACCATCCATCCACCCAAACCTTGGCCTTCCTCTTGTACTTCTCCCATCAACTCTTGCATTCATCACCTTCTTTAGCAGACAGCCATTTTCCATTCTCTCAACATGGTCAAACCACGTCAACACATTTATATCCACTCTAGCCGCTAACTCATTTCTTACACCCGTTCTCACTCTCACGACTTCGTTCCTAACCCTATCTACTCGAGATAAACCAGCCATACTCCTTAGACACTTCATCTCAAACACATTCAATTTCTGTCTCTCCATCACTTTCATTCCCCACAACTCCGATCCATACATCACAGTTGGTACAATCACTTTCTCATATAGAACTCTCTTTACATTCATGCCCAAACCTCTATTTTTTACTACTCCCTTAACTGCCCCCAACACTTTGCAACCTTCATTCACTCTTTGACGTACATCTGCTTCCACTCCACCATTTGCTGCAACAACAGACCCCAAGTACTTAAACTGATCCACCTCTTCAAGTAACTCTCCATCCAATATGACATTCAACCTTGCACCACCTTCCCTTCTCGTACATCTCATAACCTTACTCTTACCCACATTAACTCTCAACTTCCTTCTCTCACACACCCTTCCAAATTCTGTCACTAGTCGGTCAAGCTTCTCTTCTGTGTCTGCAAACAACATCCGGAAACAACAACTGATTTACCTCCCATTCATGGTCATTCTCGCCTACCAGTTTTAATCCTCGTCCAAGCACTCGAGCATTCACCCCTTTCACCACTCCATCAACATACAAGTTAAACAACCACGGCGACATCACACATCCCTGTCTCAGCCCCACTCTCACCGGAAACCAATCACTCACTTCATTTCCTATTCTAACACATGCTTTACTACGTTTGTAGAAACTTTTCACTGCTTGCAACAACCTTCCATCAACTCCATATAACCTCATCACATTCCACATTGCTTCCCTATCAACTCTATCATATGCTTTCTCCAGATCCATAAACGCAACATACACCTCCTCACCTTTTGCTAAATATTTCTCGCATATCTGCCTAACTGTAAAAATCTGATTCATACAACCCCTACCTCTTCTAAAAACCACCCTGTACTTCCAAGATTGCATTCTCTGTTTTATCCTTAACCCTATTAATCATTACTCTACCATACACTTTTCCAACTACACTCAACAAACTAATACCTCTTGAATTACAACACTCATGCACATCTCCCTTACCCTTATATAGTGGTATAATACATGCACAAACCCAATCTACTGGTACCATTGACAACACAAAACACATATTAAACAATCTCTCCAACCATTCAAGTACAGTCACACCCCCTTCCTTCAACATCTCAGCTTTCACACCATCCATATAATATAATAATAATAATAATAATAATAATAATAATAATAATAATAAAAATAATAATAATAATAATACCGAGGAATATATACTGCATCACTGTTAAAAAACCATAATTTTAATCAGAAATTCTCCGTAAAAATATATTATCAGCCTTATCTCAGTAAAATACCTGCGACCGTAATTTCACCATACTTTATTATCTTTTACTGGTTGGTGACTGTAATATCTGTACCAACCGTGTTTCACACAATTGTACATAATTCCTTTTGTATATATTATGCTTGTATCTTCGCTCTTCCCTCGCACTAAAACGAACATGAAAATTCATGTCTGGTTTTTCCTCTGTAATATTGTCTGTCTTGTGAACTTGTTATGTCCTGTTGCCTTGAGGTGTTGTATATAAGGAGAGTGTTCTACAATAATATAACTCAGTCGTTTCCAACCTGCCTTTGAGTTCACAACCTTACTCGGCGCCGTCACATTGGTGACCCCGGAGTGACCGTATAGCAAAGCTTTTTCAGCTCTCGCTTGCCCTCAGGGAAATGACCAGTATCGCTCGCCTTCAACCTGCCGCAGACGGCTCTCCTAGTGAGGTGAACCTACTTCGTGCCCTTTGGATACGCCGTTTACCCGAACCTGTACGCGCTGCCATACCCGATGTCGATAGTTTACCCATAAAGGACTTGATGACCAAAGCCGACGCCCTTATGGACAGCCACTTCAAGACCTCCATCGACGCCTCCACCCCTGACGACGAGGATGCCTATTCAACGTCAACCGAAGCTGACATGAATGCCGTAGGACATACACGCCTACCCCGTGACGTGCCGCCCACCACCCACCAATCGCTCGCGCCCCAACGAACGACTTCTACAGCCACTTACTACCTCCCATCCGCCGCAGTTTTGCTACTACCACCTCAGATTCGGGGCAACCGCGAAGAAATATGCCAAGGATTGTCAGTGGCCAAAAAACGTGTAAGTAGGCCATCGCTTGTGGCGGTGGCCTCCCATGTTTCTAATCTTTTCTTTTTACAGGATGCAGGAACGGGCGTGCGATTTTTGGTAGACACGGGTGCTTGTCATTCTCTTTTGCCAAGGAAACTCTTCAAGGCACGACGTAGTCTGTCTACATCTGCCGACGTCTGCTTAGTAGCTGCCAACGGATCTGCGATACCCACCTACGGTTACGAGAACCTCACATTATCGTTCGGAAACGGTAAATTCAATTGGAAGTTTCTCGTTGCTGACGTCACAATGCCAATCCTCGGTGCGGATTTCCTCTCTCATTTCCACCTTCTGGTCGATGTCGCCCACCGACGATTGGTCAACACAGACTCGTACTTGTCGACACCTCTTCAACCCGCCCCCTCTAACCTCGCTCTCCACATCAGCGCACCCACGGATGCCTAAGCCCACCTCCTCACGTCGTACCCGGAAGTTTTCCGTCCAGAACTTCGCCAAACGCCGACGGTTCCTGCCAAGCACGGTATTTATCACCATATCAAGACGACGGGACCCCCAGTCTTCGCAAAATTCAGACGTCTGGCACCGGAACGATTGGCAGCCGCCAAACAGACGTTCGCCGAAATGGAGAAAATGGGCCTTTGCCAAAAGGCCTCCAGCCCATGGTCGTCGCCCTTACACATCGTTCTGAAGAAAGACGGCTCCTTCCGTCCATGCGGGGATTACAGGCGCCTGAATATGCAAACAGAACCGGATCACTACCCCCTCCCAAACATTGCCGACGTGACCTCCTACCTGCACAAAGCGAAGGTTTTCTCTACGCTCGACCTCCTGAAGGGGTATTATCAGGTGCCTATGAACCCAGAAGACATCCCCAAGACCGCCATCACCACTCCGTTTGGTACATACACCTTCAATTACTCCTGTTTTGGCCTTCGTAATGCTGGGGCAACGTTTCAACGTCTCATGGATGGCATCTTAGGGGACCTCCCTTTCTGTGTATGTTATGTGGACGACATACTTGTGTTCTCCTCCTCAAAAGAGGAACACCTCCGTCACCTGCGCATCGTGCTCGACCGCCTGCAACAAAACGGCCTTGTAGTCCGGTACGACAAGTGTACCTTTGGCGCCAACGAAGTATCGTTCTTAGGGCACCGCATCACTCCTGAAGGTGTCCACCCCCTCCCTGAGAAGGTAGCAGCCGTTCAGAACTTCCCCGTGCCCTCGACCGTCAAAGCTCTGCAGGAATTCTTGGGCATGATCAACTATTATCACCGTTTTCTGCCAGCCATTGCCGCCACTCTTGCTTCCCTCTACGCCTCCCTTAAGGGCAAGCCGAAGGACCTGAAGTGGGGTCCCCTTCAAGAAGCAGCCTTCTGCAATGCAAAGAAGGCCCTATCAACTGCTGCGGCTCTCACTTTTCCTATCCCACACACCCCTCTCCTTCTCTCCACCGATGCCAGCGACGTCGCTATTGGTGCAGTACTCGAGCAGGTGGTCAAAGGCTCGCCCCGCCCATTGGCCTTCTTCAGCAGAAAACTGTCCAAGGCAGAATTGGGTTATTCTACCTTCGATCGAGAATTGCTGGCGGTGCACTTGGCTGTCCGTCACTTTCGCCATTTCTTAGAAGGTACGCCCTTCGTCATTCGCACAGACCACATGCCTCTGGTGCACGCCTTCACTCGACAGTCTGACGCCTGGTCCGCCCGTCAACGCCGACATCTCTCCGCCGTGGCTGAATACAATTGCACCCTCCAATACGTCCCTGGGAAAATGAATCCCGTTGCCGATGCCCTGTCAAGAAACACGTTGGCTGCCGTTCAACTGGGATTGGATTACAACGCCCTGGCTGAAGCCCAACGACAGGATCCAGAGTATCAAGCTTGTAGGACATCCTGCACGTCCCTCCGTTGGGAGGATTTTCCCCTTGAAGACTCCAACACCACCCTCCTCTGTGACGTCAGTACTGGTAGAATGCGACCTTGGATTCCTGCTCCCATGCGCCGACAGGTGTTTGATTTCATTCACGGCCTTTCACATCCCTCGTGCCGTTCTACTGCACAGCTGCTGAAGGCAAAGTTCATTTGGCACGGCATTTCTAAGGATGCTAAGGATTGGGTCCGCGCCTGTACTTCTTGCCAAACTTCCAAAGTACATCGACACACGGATTCAGGAGTGGGCACCTTTCCTCAACCTCAGCGTCATTTCGCACACATTCACGTTGACGTTGTAGGCCCCCTACCCACATCACAAGGACATCGTTACCTGTTTACCATCATCGACCGCTCCACTCGTTGGCCTGAAGCCATTCCCTTGGAAAATGCAACGTCCGCCTCATGTACATCTGCCTTACTCTCTGGATGGATTTCAAGATTCGGTATCCCTGAGCATATTACTTCTGACAGGGGAACCACTTTCACCTCTCAATTGTGGACGTCATTAGCGAATCTCCTGGGCATCACCCTACATCAGACAACGGCCTACAACCCCGCTGCCAATGGAATGGTTGAACGTTTTCATCGCACCCTCAAAGCAGCTTTGATGTCCTGCTGCAAGGATTGCAACTGGTTTACTCAGCTTTCCTGGGTCCTCCTGGGACTAAGGACCACTCATAAAGACGCCCTCGACGTCTCGGCAGCCGAAATGGTGTATGGCGACCCGTTGGTCGTCCCTGCCGAATTTTTTCCTTCTACAACCTCCTCCGACGATCTCCAGTGCATAAGTCACGTCGTGGGAAAATTTACAGACTTACAAACCCCCAGCGAAGCATCACATACCAACGGACTTGCACTCTGCAACGCACGTCTTCCTGCGCAACGACACCAGCAAGCCACCACTAACGCCCCCTTACACGGGCCCTTTCCTTGTGATCCTACGCAGTCCAAAAGCATTCCTTCTAAACATTCGGGGAAAAGAAGACTGGGTCTCCATTGATCGTCTAAAACCTGCTTATCTTCTGCCAGATGACCCGCCTACAGTTCGCCTCTCTAGATCAGGGCGCCCTATTTAACATGTACAATATGTCATTTTTAGGGGGGGAGCCATGTACCAACCGTGTTTCACACAATTGTACATAATTCCTTTTGTATATATTATGCTTGTATCTTCGCTCTTCCCTCGCACTAAAACGAACATGAAAATTCATGTCTGGTTTTTCCTCTGTAATATTGTCTGTCTTGTGAACTTGTTATGTCCTGTTGCCTTGAGGTGTTGTATATAAGGAGAGTGTTCTACAATAATATAACTCAGTCGTTTCCAACCTGCCTTTGAGTTCACAACCTTACTCGGCACCGTCACATATCACTCCATGACGTCAATATATCCGTCTTTAAAACTGTAAATCTCTAGCGAACTTTTATGCCAGGATTTTTACCGTTTTTAATGCCCATTTTTAACAGTGTGGCTTGGTGTTGAAGTGAGCTTCTGAAGAGTTTTTCCTGTTTCCTCGTGAAATAGTAAAGTCTTTTGTTTGTTGAGGAAAGTTGTAAGAAAGGAAATGTCTTCAGGTATGGCAAATGAGAGTTGGTGGCAGGGAAGAATTGCATTGACTATGAAAAGAATTCTTAATGATCTCTGTAATTGATAAATTAAAAGTGAAATTTAGCCGTTATCTGTAAATATTAGGCATTTCAGTTCAAGAAATATTAATAAGCATGGTTGGAAAACTTTTATTAATAACTGTAGAATATGAAAAATGTGAGCCACACACCAGATGAAGACAGGGAGTGTAGAGTCTGCAAAAGATGCGAAAAGAGAATAAGAATATCAATTGAGATATATAAACATGTCAATATGTATGTTATAATTATGAGACCAATACTTCTATATAATAAGTGGAGTTAGATCGCTGAATGATAAGAAAGGAAGGCCGAAACAACTATGATGCCCTATCTGTGAACTATAATTGAAAATGAAAGCGTTAAAAAAGTGAAAAATTACAAACTACAACAATGGGGTTAAGATCAAATTTGTCTAAGATTGGAATATTTATGAAAATGATTTATTATTATGGAAAGAATGAAAACAGGATTAGCCTTATATGGATGAAAATATACCTAGATAATGCTAAGGAAATGGTGTGAAAACGAAGTAAAATAGAGGCTGGTGTTATTATGTAATGGGGTACTTGTCCAATTGATGATATATCTGTGCATGTGAGTTTAAACACAGATTAAATGGAAAACTCCTGTATCAACAATTTCTACATCTTACAAAAAGTTGTTTTGTTTTCCTCTGAAGCTGTCCAATCGGAGGAAATATCTTATTATAATATATATATATATATATGAATCTATATATATATATATATATATATATATATATATATATATATATATATATATATATATGTATATCATCATCATCATCATCCTCCTTCCATTTACGTCTGTATGTATATATATATATATATATATATATATATATATATATATGTATGTATGTATGTATGTATGTATGTATATATATATATATATATATATATATATATATATATATATATATATATATATATATATATATATATATATATATATATATATATATGTGTGTGTGTGTGTGTGTGTGTGTGTGTGTATATGTATATATATACATATATATATATATATATATATATATATATATATATATATATTATATATATTATATATATATATATATATATATTTATATATATATATATATATATATATATATATATATATATATATATATATATATATACTTTACACAGTATACATTTATTAATATACATGCTCTTTTAGCACTCGATGCCATAAGCCATTGAAAGGAGCAGAAGATATATTGATTGGATATAAAAAGAAAGTACAAATTGCTCTCGTGTTTTTGTAGTGCCAAAAAAATGGTACATGTTTTAAAATCACACAAAAGCGTTCGGTACTTTTTTATGCTCTAAACAGTTTTTTTTTTTTTTTTGTAATATGATTATAATCTATGAGACTACAAAAATCATTACTCAGTGTATACACTAACAAAACCTTTCTATATCTACATATGTAGTAGTTAGTTATTACATGTTTAAAACACATGACGTAATATGTCATTGTAGAAGAAGAAGCTAGCGTGAGATTTGCTGTAGTCAGACAAAATCATAACAGGATGCATTTTGCATCTCTCAGCAATGTAACATTTTTAAGAAGCATAAACACAAATGCATACCGTGTGAAAGATATTGTCGCCACCGGATGCAGGTGTCTTCCTAGACTAATGTAAAGTTTACATATTGTGTTTAAATGCTGAGATAACTAAATATACGATATCTGTAATATCGATATTTTAGGCAGTTCTTATCTATACTTCACCTGAATTGGTCATCCGACCAAACCAGCTATACTCCTGTGATGGAGATGTTAACACTGTTGTTTTTAGAGAATAAACCATTTTAAAGTTAAAATGCTTGACTTTATTTCAAGACTCAACATCTCAAACAACACATACTCAATGTGTGTTAATAACTGTATAGATATCTAATATTATGCTGTATATTATTTACATTACGTACAGTTTATGAACATTAGTGTACATTTGCTTTATTATTATTTTGTAGAAGAATGATATTTATTTCCATTTATCTTTTCCTATTACATATACTGTAAGACCACTTTTTCATTATGCATCGTGGCAACAATGTAATTATATGTGTCAACACTGCTTTTCTTTCCGCCATGTGCATATAGTAGTCAGTCGTTGTTCAGTGGTCACTGTATCGACAAGCATGGGCCTGCTCCCTGCTGCTTGTCACATTTATGTCAGTTTATCTTCATTATACAAGATTTTAAAGAACCTACTATTTTAAATTGTCACCCTCCATTACATTTATCACATGGATGTATGTGGCAGTATCACACACATGGCGCAGTGAGTAACCGGACGTTATGGATTCCAAGACGATGACCGACATTGCTGTTTACTTCTCGTCTCGTGTCGCACATTGGATCCCTTACAGTGACTCAAGATTTTAACTACAGTGTCTCTTAAGAACGATACAGTGTTTGTGCAGTGCAGGGTTAGAGTGTCAGTGTGTTACAGTGCTGTGTTGCATTATATTAGTGTCCTTGCCAACATTTTTTTTTAGGACATTTGAACTCTGGCGCCATATTCTCAGAAGCCCCACCACACGTCCTCCCTCTTTCATGCATCGATGGTGACTGAGGCCCGAGGCTCTCGCCCAGAGGCACGCTCACTCACCCCACCCGCCTCCCCTCTGATCGCGACACACACTCGCTCATCTCACCCAACTGCCGCTTATTTCACAAGCTCACTGACAAACATTGTAATTTTTAACTCTCCAAAGTGATGTCTTTCGCTCACATATAGTGATTTGGATATTTTTCTGGATCTCTACAGATTTCAAGCTTTCTTACGACACCAAACTCAATATGGCTGAGCAAGAGGAACAGCTAATTGATTTAATGGATCAGACAAAGGATCAGACGGAGGATCAAGCAGAGGATCAAACGGAGGGTCTGACGACGGACGAAGTACCTTTGCACCTCCCCACTGCTGATGAAGAGACCAGCACTCTCCCTCCTCCCCTGACTCCCAATAGGTCAGGCGACCACAATAATGATATACTTCATCTCATCCATTTTCTACAGACTTCCAGCCTGCAAGAACAAGACCGGCGACGACAAGAGGAGCAGACCTTCAGAGTACAGATGGAACAATCAAGACAGGAAGACAACCAGCGGTTCATGTCCCTTTTCTCCTTGCTATTAGGACAGATTGCGGCATCGCAACCCCAGCAACCTATCCCCATAATTGCACCTCTTGTTACACCTGTTCCCCCAACCCCTGACTTCTCAGTGCATACACCTACGACTTCTAGCAATCCTACAGTCCATCCTCCACCTCTCTTGCAACAAGATGCAACGTATCAAGCGTTTCGCCAATGGAGACTGCATTTTGAGGATTATGCAGCATTAGTTGGACTTAATAGATTACATCAAACTTCCCAGCTGATTCACCTGAGAACCTGCATCTCCCTGGACGTCCAGCGCCTGCTTACGCATACACTGGGCATCCCTCCCAACACATCACTTTCCCTTACAGAGGTGTTGGATACACTGCAGAAGCACTTTCGCAGACTTAGAAATGAAGCCTTACGACGCAGGGAATTGTTGTCCTGTAAACAAGCTGTCGGAGAATCATTTGTAGACTACTACGCATGCCTCAAGGATCTCGCTGATGAAGTGGACTTATGCACTGGCAACCCCACCTCTTGCACTGAACAGCAATGGCAGATGGTAATTTTGATGGGTGTGAGAGACGAAGAGTTAATACAACGCCTTATCCCCCTCCAACCCTCATCTACCCTCGCAGAGTTTGTGACATGCTGCCGCTCCTACGAATCTACACGTGCAACTGCATCAGCCATTGCATCTTCCCCTAGCCAAGTCAACGCAGTATCTACGTACAAGAAAAACCAGCGTCTACAGAAGAGGACTTCTCATCTATCTCCTGATCAACATTCTCACCAGTTTCATAACAGTGACCCTTGTCAATATTGCTCTCGCAAACACGATTCTGGACAATGCCCAGCCACTGGTGCATCGTGCAATAACTGTGGACGAACAGGTCATTGGCTCCGCACTCGGAAAGGCCCTGCTAAGGATGCTCAGTGCAATAACTGTAAGAAACAGGGACATTTTGAGAAGATGTGCATGTCTACCAAGAAAAGTCAGACTGGATATACAGCTTCACCTCCTACTACTAAGTCAAACACCAGCTGCCGTTTCGTGGGTGATAACTCGGGTAGTGAGTCCACCACACCAGTCACTCTCTCTCTGTCATTTGGCGATATATCATCACATATCCAGCTCATCCCTGATACAGGAGCAGACATCACAGTGATTGGCACCATACATTTGGATGCACTCGGCATACCTCGGGCAAGCCTTGAACCTCCACCCATGACAGACGTGACAGCAGATGGATCCCCCATGACACCGGCTGTAGGATACTTCCAGGCAAAACTTCGTCTTGGCAACAAGTCTTGCTCAGCAACCATACATGTTCATGAGGAAATCCAGACTCCCCTCCTCTCTCGTAAACATTGCCGAGCCCTTGCCATAGTGTCACCGGACTTCCCGAAGCCTATCCTCAAGGTAACACATGTCAACAGATGCACTCAGTTTCCTGCCTCCGCCATGACGTCACCTGCAGCTATTAAGGACTATTTTCTTCGGCACTTCAGCGACGTCCTCATATCCAAGAAGGATCTACAAACCCAGCCACTAAAGAAAATGGCAGGCTCTCCAATGAGGATTCACCTGAAACCTGGCGCTACACCCTTCGCTGTCCATACGCCCAGGCCCATTCCGTTTGCTCTCAGAGATCAAGTGAAAGAAGAACTTGACTCCTTGGTGCAACAAGGAATCATCAGACCAGCAGGCGACAAACCCTCTGAATGGTGCCATCCCATGGTCTTGGTACCCAAGGACAAAGGTGTGCGCATCACTGTGGATCACACCCATCTAAATTCTCAAGTAGCCCGCCCTACACACCCATCACCAACGCCCCATGATGCTGTCCGCAATATCTCTCCTACTGCGAAGTACTTCACCACAGCGGATGCCCTGCATGGCTATTGGCAAATGGAGTTGGCAGAAGAGGACCGCCACCTGACTACATTTATAACTCCGTACGGAAGATTCCAGCACTGTCGTGGGCCAATGGGATTTTCAGCAACAGGTGATGCATACTGCCTCCATGGAGATATGGCACTACAAGGTGTTCCTAACTGTGTGAAAGTTGTAGATGATATCCTCCTTTCCGACGAGGATCTCCCTTCCCACCTACAACACGTGCACCAGATGCTGACCAGATGCCGTCAATATGGCATAACCCTCAACAAGGACAAGTTCACTGTAGCCGCCCCTAAAGTTAACTTTTGCGGTTATGTCTTATCATCCGATGGTATTGCAGCAGACCCTGACAAGGTATCAGCTATACGGGACTTTCCTACACCATCTAACGTGACAGATGTCAGGTCGTTTATGGGTCTTGTCAATCAACTTGCCGATTTCACTCCAGACATCGCAGCAGCAGCACAGCCCCTACGCCCACTTATGAGCCCCAAACACTCATTCGTCTGGACGCCTGACCATGAGCGAGCATTTAAGAAAGTCAAGACAGCTCTGACTTCACCTCCTGTCCTAGCACCCTTCAATCCTGCCTCGCCTGTAGTTCTACAAACAGATGCCTCACGCCTATATGGTCTCGGTTATGCCCTACTTCAAGATAACGGCCGAGGTCAGATGCGTCTCGTCCAGTGTGGCTCTCGTTTCCTTACGGATACTGAGACTCGTTACGCCACCATAGAGCTGGAGCTACTTGCAGTCACTTGGGCTATAGCTAAGTGCCGCCTCTACTTGTCCGGACTTCAGCATTTCACCTTAATGACTGATCATCGTCCCTTGATACCGATTCTCGATCACTACATTCTGGATGCTATTGAGAATCCACGCCTTCAACGTCTCAAGATTAAAGTGGCCCCCTACATCTTCACTGCAGTATGGCGCGCAGGGAAACAACTTTGCATACCAGACGCCCTGTCTCGCTCCCCAACCAGTCGCCCCACACCTGAAGATGAAGAAGAATGCACTACTTCGACTGCACATGTCAGGCGTATCGTTGCCAGCACCTCCACTTCTACTGACGACCAGGCAACAGGACCCATCATCGAAGAGGATAAGTCTCTACAAGAAATCCGCATGGCCGCATCTCAGGATCAAGATTACAGTCGTCTTGTTCACTACGTATCCAATGGCTTTCCCACCAACCGCTATGATCTCCACGCTTCCGCCCTCCCGTATTGGAAGCTGCAGGACAACCTTTACGCGGATGGAGAGTTGGTATTGTACGGACCCCGGATCGTCATCCCTGCATCCCTCCGTCGACGCACCTTGGATCGACTCCACGACAGCCACCAAGGGATTGAAGCTACTCGACGTCGTGCAATGCAGACAGATTCTGGCCAGGCATCAATGCAGATATTAAGAGTAAAGTAGAAAGCTGTGAGGCCTGCCAACAGCTTCTCCCTAGTCAGCAACAGGAACCTTACATGTGTGACGACCACCCATCCCGGCCTTTTGAAAGCGTGTCGGCTGACTTCTTCCACGTAGCAGGGAACTCCTTCCTTGTTATTGCAGATAGACTTTCAGGCTGGCCTGTGGTTGTTCCCTGTGGACGTGACACAACTACAGCCAGAGTTACAAGAATGTTCTGTGTTTTCTTTCGCGAGGTTGTTGTTCCACTCCGCTTACGAACTGATGGAGGACCCCCATTTTCCAGCCACGACTGCAAGCAATTCGGTGACCGCTGGGGAGTTCATCACATCTCCACATTACCCTCAGTCTAATGGACACGCAGAAGCTGCCGTAAAAGCTATGAAACACCTTATCCTCAAGACCTCCCCATCCGGGAACATAGATTGTGAAGCCTTTGATAGAGGACTGATGGAGCTTCGGAATACACCGAACCCTGCTGGATGCTCCCCTGCGCAGATTCTCTATGGCCATCCTCTCCGCACTTGTGTTCCAGCCCACCCCAGATCATTCAAAGAGGAGTGGCAAATCAAGACCGAAGATTACGACCGCCGCACTGCTGCCCAAACCGACCAGGCTGTGAGCCTTTACAACTCTCATGCCCCCCATCTACCCAAGCTCACCATCGGCCAACGAGTGAGGATACAGGATGCAACGACACTTCGATGGGACAAGATTGGTACCGTGATGGGCCACGGAATGGCCAGAAGGTTTGAAGTACGCCTTCCAAGTGGTCGTGTATGGTTTCGAAACCGACGACATTTACGCCCAGTGGCTAATATAAGTGATGACACCTCTCCCCAAGACCCTGTGTCCCCTTGTTCTGGCCAGGAAAGAGAGCCATCATCCGAACCCTCCAATGTCCCTCGTCATTCACCTCGACTAGCTCAGAGAAATTACCGTTCCGCTCGAGACACTGCTACGAGTGTAAAGGGGGAGGGAGGTGTATAGATATCTAATATTATGCTATATATTATTTACATTACGTACAGTTTATGAACATTAGTGTACATTTGCTTTATTATTATTTTGTAGAAGAATGATATTTATTTCCATTCATCTTTTCCTATTACATATACTGTAAGACCACTTTTTCATTATGCATCGTGGCAACAATGTAATTATATGTGTCAACACTGCTTTTCTTTCTGCCATGTGCATATAGTAGTCAGTCGTTGTTCAGTGGTCACTGTATCGACAAGCATGGGCCTGCTCCCCGCTGCTTGTCACATTTATGTCCGTTTATCTTCATTATACAAGATTTTAAAGAACCTACTATTTTAAATTGTCACCCTCCATTACATTTATCACATGGATGTATGTGGCAGTATCACACACAATAACAGTAGCACACTAATAAATGGTGGCAGCGATAACACTCTAAGAATCAGAGATAGATCTTCAAGAAATCAACAATAAAACTGTAAAAACCAGAGAAAGATCTTCAAGAAATCAACAGTAATGAATCTACAATTTTGACTAAGTATCATAGTCCACTGAAGAATGAAACATTTAATGAATGTTATACATGCAAACTGATGAACTGGATCTTCAATCAACATCCTAGGAAACCCAAGGACTGACGTTCAACGCTTACAAAACATATCCAGGAAGCACCACATTCAACGGAAATTGGACCGAAACATTCAACCCAAACATCAAGAGAGAGAGAGGAAATCGGACCGAAACATTCAACCCAAACATCAAGAGAGAGAGAGGAAATCGGACCGAAACATTCACCCAAACATCAAGAGAGAGAGAGGATATGACGCCATCACTCAGAACCATATAAAGCTAAGTACAATTTTCTTATTCATTTCAGTTTGGGCAGTGAAGTGTAGTTACCACGAGTCGTTAGTCGATTATTACCGGGGTGAGTGGTTTGCTAATCTTTTATTTTCCTTTCATTAAAGGGAACTGTGTTCAACTCCAAATTCTCATCTAGAATTTTTTCTCTCTTTGTGCTAATTCCGTTTTCTTTCAGAAATTCTCGGGAAATATCTTTGTGTTCCGTTTTCTTTCAGAAATTCTCAGGAAATGTCTTGAGATTAGTAGCATTGTTTTGGGGAATTTTGTTATAATCTTTATCATTGGGTGCTTATGCGTTTATGAAGTGGACGTCTGTATTCATATAGATATTTTGATAGAATTGCAAGGGGTCGAAGAGATAGGAAAAGAAATACAGTAACCATGACGCCCCCTGTGAGCCCCACCCCTGGACCTAGTGGCGTAGGACAGATTAATCCTCTCCCGATTGTGACGCTTGTAAATGCCAGGTCTGCAATCTTCCCTTTTCAGGGTCGGGTTAATGGGTTCTTGCCTCAAAATGTGGAGTCATGGATTTCATCCGTCGATGCCCATTTAAATGCCAAACAAATCGTAGACCCTTTTGTACAACTACAAGAAGCTAAAAGTTTTATAGATTTTTCCAAGGGGGATGCGAGTGCGTATTTAAGAGGTGTTTCATTTCAAGAAGCAGTTACCTGGGATGATTTCAAAGTTAGGTTACGCGCGGTCTATGGGGGTGAAGAAGCCTTGGATGTAGTATTAACGTTAAGAAATACACTTAATCAAGCCACTATGAATCGGCTTAATGTTATTGAGAGAGCAGCTCTCATAGCTGATAGCCTTAATGAATATCAAGATATTTTAGGTAATTCCACTTGGGTTACTAGAGATAACATCTCCGTGAAAGATTTTTTACGAATAATGTATTTAACTTGCATGACACTTATGTTGCCTGAAGCTTTAGTGCGGTGTTTTGATAAAAAGTTAACGCTTGCAAGTACGGAATTGGATGTATATAAACAGATAAAAAAACACATGTCTAAGTGTCCTGACCTTCATCCCGTGTTAACTCAAGTTTTTGTAAAGAATAAAAACAAAGCCACAACAAGTAAATGTAGTTAATAATAGTCAAGTTGCGGGAATGACGTGTTATAATTTCAAACGTCAAGGTCACTTGATCGCGGACTGCAGAACGAAATTCTGTTTGATACATAATAGTTCGACTCATTCATATAGTCAGTGCTACTCGCGTAAGACACAACAGAATCCTAGAAATACACAGTCAATTCCACAGTCAGTTCCATATGGAAATAAAAAGAAAAATCCTCATTTTAACAACAACAAGAAACAGCCAAATGTCAACGTAGTTCAGAATCCAAAACAATCAAACACTTCTTCGAATAACGCTGAGCCTGGGTCGTCAAACCAGAACTCGCAAGGCCAGACTAATTTTCAGAATGTGCAGAGCAAAGCAAATACCACATAATTAACTCCAGTGGGGAAGAGAGTGATGTTGGGTCAAGGTCATTCATGTCAACATCAATAGTATTGAATAATCAATTTAATGTTTTATCAGATCATTGTGAGGCAATAGATTTTCCTATGAAACACACGGCCGAATTAAGTAAAACATTGCATGCTCCCGTAGATTTGCAACGAATTCATACAATAATAAGCCAAAATGAGTTACGACCAACATTATATGCTGTAAATTTAGAACACAAATTCTTTACGTTATTTTTTGACTCTGGTAGTCCACGTAATATCATGGATTTGAGGACACATCATTTGTTGTTTTCGAACTTTCCGATAGAAAAATCCTGAGTGAGACTCTCGGGTATAGGAAATAATGAATTAAATGTAATAGGCATAACTCATGTTCAATTCAAAGTCGGTAAACGCACGTTTGCCGATACATTTGTTGTTGTACAAAACATTGATATGTATCCAGCTGTAATTATAGGATGCCCATCTATGGGAAATCAAAACATTATCTTAGCCCCTGCCAAGCACGGCGTGTATATCAAAGGGAAATTCTATAAGTCTTCTAATACCTTAAAATCAGTTTTGGATAAAAAGGAGACGACAAATGTAACCGTAATGTACGTTGAAGAACCAATAACTTGTCTCACTAATAAAGAAATAATATACGGGACCCAGCAGAATTCTCGTTCACCCGTAATATCATCTTGCACGCAATCTATCGAGCCAAACGTACCTTCGAATTTAATAGTGCAAATAAAGAAAACATTACCGGGATCTGAAATATTAATCGTTTCCGACACTTTGAAAACTAACGGATTGTCTGTCACACAAGCTATTTATACAGTAGGCTCACATCAACAATGTAATATTGAAGTCTGTAATCATTTAAATAACACTTTAGTAATTCACAAAAATCAACATATCTTGGATGTAGGAGTTTATAAACATCGTATTCTTACCGTTGCTGAAATCAATCACGCTCAATCAGTTGCGGATGAATCCCTTTTGCAATCTATTAAAAATAAAATCAATAGAGACATTCAAGACGAAGAAATTCAGCAGAAAATTTTTGGACTTTTAACTAAATATCATGATGTTTTTTCCACTACGGATGGATCCTTAGGAAAGAAAGATGTGATCGAGCATCAAATAAGGTTAAAGGACAAGCAGAAAATTATCTATGTACCCTCGTACAGACTCCCTATGAAATTCCAGAATGAAATAAATGATGAAGTAGGTAAAATGCTAGAAGGAGTCATTAGGAAATCAAACAGCCCTTATAATTTTCCATTAATAGTTGTACCGAAAAAAGATCGAACATGGCGTATCTGCGTAGACTTCCGTCGTCTAAACGAGGTGATGATCCCTGATCGATTCCCAGTGCCATGTACTAACGATATTTTGTCTTTGTTAGGTCAGAATAAATATTTTACCAGTTTGGACTTACTTAAAGGCTTTCACCAGATATCATTAGAAGAAGATAGTATCCCATACACAGCCTTCAGCACAGCCAGGGGACATTATGAATTTTTACGGATGTCTTTTGGTTTACGTTGTGCTCCCATAACATTTACAAGAATGATTAACATAGTGTTTGGAGACTTGTTAGGGGATATATTGCATGCCTATATGGACGATCTTGTAATCTTTTCCAACACCTTAGAAGAACATCTACGTAAGTTAGAACTAGTACTACAGAGATTAAGACAACATAACTTAAGGGTAAAGATTAGTAAGTGTGAATTTTTCAAAACGGAATTAATATATTTGAGTTTCATGGTGTCAAGCCAAGGTCTTAAAGTAGTCCATGATAAGGTGTTGGCTATAAGTAATTTTCCCATACCTACTAATGTCAAGGGAATACAGCAATTTCTGGGTTGTAGTGGATATTACAGGCGTTTTATACGCAACTATTCAATAATAGCCGCGCCTTTAACTGATCTTACGAAGAAGGGCGTAGATTTCATATGGTCTGAGCATCATCAACAGGCGTTTAATACCTTGAAAGATGAACTGTGTAGTTCTCCTATCTTAAAATTTCCTGACTTCGGTAAGGAATTCTTCATTGCAACAGACGCCTCAGACTTAGGAGTAGGAGGGGGTATTGCTTCAGCAATATGATAAACAATTTTTCCCGATAGCTTTTTATTCTCGAAAATTGAGAACTTCCGAAAGTAAGTATGCAGTAATAGACAAGGAAGGGCTAGCTATTGTTAATTCACTAGTGCATTTTAAGTTCATAATATACGGTTATCCCGTTAAGGTTCTTACTGACCATAAACCACTAACCGAGTTCTTTAAAGGCTTCAACCACAGCCCTAAATGAACTCGGTGGCATTTGATCATTCAAGACTTTGGCGCGAGAATTGGGTATTTACCTGGGAAAGCAAATATCATTGCGGATGCGTTATCACGCAACCCCAACCCCGTGTCATCTTGTACGGAGACTTTAGCTAAATTAATAGATATATCAACACCCATGCCTATTGTTAAAACGATATCTGAACAAGAAGATTTAGGCTGGAGCGCTGAATTATTACAGACTGAGCAAAGGAAAGATCAGAAATTAGAAACAATTATAAATGCTTTGAAAGGCAATCATAAGGAAAAGGGATATATAAAGTATAAGCAACAGAATTATATAATCAAAGATAATATTCTGTGTAGGACCGTGACAAGGAAAACCTGCAATACACCACATGTAACTAACGACCAGGTAGTGGTACCAATCTCACTTATTTCCACTGTCCTGAATTGGTTGCATGCAAATCCATTACATGGACACCCGGGGTTCTCATTAATGTCACAGAAAGCCAAATCATTGTTTTATTGGCATACAATGCTTACAGATATAGAAAAACACATAGCTAATTGTCGCACATGTCAGGAAAACAAAGGGCATACGAAAACACCTGTCAGCCTAGGGTCTTATCCCGTGCCCAATCAACCCTTTGAAAGAATAAATTTAGATTTGTTAACATATATATACATACATATATATACATATATACATATATATGTATATATATATATATATATATATATATATATATATATATATATATATATATATACACATATATATATGTATATATATGTATATATACATATATATGTATATATACATATATATGTATATATATACATACATATGTATATATATACATATATATGTATATATAAACATATATATGTATATATACATATATATGTATATATAAACATATATATGTATATATACATATATATGTATATATATATATATATATATATATATATGTATATATATATATATATATATATATATATATATATATATATATATATATATATATATATATATATATATATAACGGATTTTGAGCGAAGCGAAAAATCTATTTTTGGGTGAGATAGCCATGTCGTCCTGATGGAAGTTCCTATTGGGTAGCTTCCTAGGGTATATTACAACTACGGCGATATTCCCAGAGAATTTACCTTAAGGTACCAGAATTCTAACTCCTGGAGCGAATATCCCTCGTGAAAGGGATATCGCGACAAATCAGAGGACGTATTCTTGACACGCCACATGGCAATCTGCACCCCGAACAGAGATTACGTATCGCAGGGGTCAATTGGCAAGAAACGAAATCGGGAAAGGAAAAGGGGGAGCCGCTCCCAAGGCTCTCTATTTCCCGTTTCGTAAGCGTGCCTGGCGCCAATCCTGGCGCCATCTGTATTCCTTGTAGCGTACACGAGGTGCTACAGATACTGTATGTAGGGAGGGGTCCTACAGCCCTTTCTTAGAAAGGGAAGGGGGGGGTCCATCAGGACGACATGGCTATCTCACCCAAAAATAGATTTTTCGGTTCGCTCAAAATCCGTTTTTTGGGCTCAAGCCATGTCATCCTGATGGAAGTATACCAGAGCATTACTGTATCTGTGGATTCTCAGAACGTGCCGTACTCCCCGGAGGTAATTTTTCCCGGTCGACTAGACCTAGAGACCTAAGATGTTACCGTTATACATCTTTTCAACTAACTATAAACCATTTTAGAGCTTCCTGCCCCCTACAGGGAAGAGTCCTACTAGACTCTGGAAAAGTCTCGAAGAGTACATATACCTATGTATGAATACCAGGCAAGCTAATATAGTGGTCTCACCCTATATTAAGTAAAGCATAGTTTGTAAAGAACCACTGCGTCAATATGAAATATCGACTAGTTCTCCGCACAATACTTGTATTGGACAAAGGTTTATATCCGCATAGGAGGAAACTAGTAAAACCACCATTGTCCCCTTATGGGACGGAGTCCTCCCGTTAAGGGAAAGCATAAACCAATGCAACATAGCTTGCATAAAGGAACAATTCTATTAGAATTATCCCAGATAAGGTACATAGAATGAATGCTCAATTATACCAATAAATTGACACAGGTGAAGGAGACGCAAGGTTCTCAAGAACAAGTTTATTGACAGACAATAAATAGACAGGTTAACCACAATTATATATATATATATATATATAAGAAGAGGATAACCCAAAACTTTAAGCATAAGTATGATAGTAAACAGAACTTGTTTATCTGAAAGAAAAAACTTTAAATGCCACTTTTAAGATACCGAGGTATCAAAGTCATAAAAGTCTGTATTACAAATCAATGACATTAGCGTTAGAAACGCTCGGCACACATGTCTGCACTTATGCTAGGTTCACCTTTGGAAATGGAACAGTCTACATGGGCAACTCAGTGCCCTCACTTAGTTTGTAGTACAGTATGTAACTACACACTCACCCTGGAATTAATCGTCCCAATTAAAACCACTGTTCCTCGCAGAGTTAAACAGTAGGGTTAACGACGCGACCCACTGCTACCACAGATCTCTTTAGTTCCTCTACTTGCTTTGCATAGTGGCGAAAGAACACTCTGGAAGACTTCCAGCCAGTGTATTAACGGAGATGTTCAAAATCCATACAATTAAAGAAATTTAAGGATGAGGCAACTTTCCTCGGATCGTGACCTGCGGGTGTACTGTCAGGATCCGCTCTGCGAATAAAATATGTGATTTTCGCTCTGAGTTGATTCAGAGATAAATTTGAGCCTGATGTTTCTCCCCTGAATAGTTGACCACCCTTGAAGTCTGAAGTTCTATGAAGATAGACCTTTAGGCATTCTACTGGACATAGAGATGCATCTTCTTTCAGAGGGCAGATTCTCCAGGGACCCCACCTGTTGGTGGGTAACTCATTCTTGGCGAGAAACGTAGGATCTGGAAAAAGGTTCAGTTCTCCCCCATCCAGGAACTGAACACGACCTGCCTCTCTCGAGAGGGCTACAATCTCACTAACCCTGGCCCCGGACGCGAGTGCAAATAGGAAAATAACTTTTTGTGTCAAATCCTTTAACGCACACTCTTCATTGCTCAACAGAGAAGCGAAATGAAGAACTTTGTCTAAAGACCATGAAATGGGCTTTGGAGGTGCTGAAGGTCTGAGCCTAGCGCAGGCTTTCGGAACTTTATTAAAGATCTCGTTACCTAGGTCGACCTGGAAGGCATATAGAATGGGTCTTGTCAAAGCAGACTTACACACTGAAATCGTGTTAGCTGCCAATCCTTGACCATGGAGGTGGATGAAGAAAGATAAGCAGAAGTCTGTCGAGATCTCCTGTGGATTCTTCGCCTTGACAAAGGCCACCCATTTTCTCCAAGATGACTCATATTGCCTTTTAGTAGATTTGCACTTATATTCCTCTAGGAAGTCTATGCTGGCTTTCGAAATCCCGAAACGCTTTCTCACCGCTAGGGAGAGAAAATCATGAGCTGCAGGGTCCGGGTTTTCTGTAATGAAGCGCAGACAGTCGACTTCTGGACTCGCTGGGTCAGAACTGGATCTGGTAGCGGTACAAACTTCAGCTGTAGTTCCAATGCCAGGGGGAACCACACGCTGTTCGGCCACTTGTGGGCCACTATTGCCGCTACCCCCTTGAAGGATCTCAGTTTGTTGAGGACCCTCAGCAGAAGGTTGTGAGGTGGGAACAGATAAATCCTGGACCATCTGTTCCAGTCGAGGGACATCGCGTCCACTGCTTCCGCTAAGGGGTCCTCGTACGGGGACACGTACAGGGGCAACTTCTTGTTGTCTTTCGTCGCAAAGAGGTCTATCTGCAGTTCTGGGACTTGATTCAGAATGAAGGAGAATGATCCTGCGTCTAAGGACCATTCTGACTCTATCGGTGTGAACCTGGATAGAGCGTCCGCTGTCACATTGCGGACTCCTTGAAGGTGAACTGCCGACAGGTACCACTTCTTCTTTTCTGCCAATCGGAAGATGGCTAACATCACCTGGTTGAGAGGTGGTGACCTCGATCCTTGTCGATTCAAGCATCTCACAACTACCTCGCTGTCCATCACCAACCTTATGTGGATCGAGTGACGCGGGGAGACTTTCTTTAAGGTAAGGAGCACTGCCATAGCTTCTAGAAAGTTTATGTGAAAGGTCTTGAATAGCTTGGACCAAGTCCCCTGGACTTTTTTCCGATGAGAGTGACCTCCCCATCCCTCCTTCGAGGCGTCTGAGTGAATCGTCGCCGACGGGGGAGGTGGCTGAAGAAGAACCGACTTCTTTAGATGTCTGGCTTGGGACCAAGGCCTGAGAAGAGTACGTAGCCGAAGCGGAACTGGTCTTCTCAGATCTCTTCGCGCTTTTGATGCATAACTTCTCCAAACTCCGGTTGCATCCTTTAGCTGTGCTCTTAGCACTGGGTCTGTCACCGAAGCAAACTGGAGAGAGCCCAGTACCCTCTCCTGTTCGCGTCTTGATATCCTTTCGGAATCTAGA
Organism: Palaemon carinicauda; assembly: GCF_036898095.1. Lineage (NCBI taxonomy): Eukaryota > Metazoa > Arthropoda > Malacostraca > Decapoda > Palaemonidae > Palaemon > Palaemon carinicauda. The sequence continues at coordinate 6,566,416 of NC_090761.1, forward strand.
AGTCTCTTGACAGAACCCGCTATCTCTTTCCTTTTCTTCGCCGGGATGGAGAAACGGTGTGACAAAAGGTCCCAGTGGATTCCCAGCCACTGGAACTTTTGAGATGGAGAAAGTCGAGACTTTTTTTCTGTTGATCTTGAAGTCTAGGTACTCTAGGAACTGGATCACTTGACTGGAAGCTTGCAAGCATTCTGTCTCGGAAGCTGCCCACACCAACCAGTCGTCCAGGTAGGCTACTACCTGAATTCCCTTTAGGCGTAATTGTTTGAGAGCTACGCTCGCAAGCTTCGTAAAAATCCTTGGGGCTATGTTTAGCCCGAATGGCATGGCTCTGAAGGCGTATAGTCTTCGTTGTAGCCTGAACCCTAGGTAGGAGGAGAGTCGACGGTTGATTGGAATGTGCCAATAGGCGTCTGACAAGTCTATGGAGACGGAATATGCCCTCTTGGGCAGTAAGGTCCTTATGTGTTGCAGTGTTAGCATCTTGACTTTGCAATTCATTATGAACTTGTTGAGTGGCGACAAGTCCAGAATGACTCTGAGCTTTTCCGAGTCTTTCTTGGGAACACAAAACAGCCTCCCTTGGAATTTGATGGACTTCACCTTTCGGATCACATTTTTCTCCAACAGTTCTTGAACGTACTCCTCCAGAACGGGGGTGGAGTGTTGGAAAAACCGAAGGCACGGGGGTGGAGTGCTGTACCAGCTCCAGCCCAGTCCATTCTTGAGTAGGCTGTGGGCCCAGGGATCGAAGGTCCACCGATCCCGAAATTTCAGAAGTCTCCCTCCTACCGGTATCATCTCACTTGGACTGCCGTCCTGAGGTCTTGCCTCCCTGACCACGACCACCCCTGAATCCCCTTCCCCTTGAGGGGCGCCTAGACGAGCCTCTGGCTGCTCCTCTAGGCTTTGCTAGAAAGGAAGTAGACTGCCCTTCGAACGATGGGGTGAATGCCGTGGACTGTGTCGACACGGCCTGGGGTACCCACTGAAAAGTGGTCGGGGTTTGTGCCACGATCTGGGGCGCTGGAGGCAATGGCAATTGCAGTTGCTGTTGCTGTCTAAAAGGCTTGGCTGGCCGAGAGGGTAGCCTAGTCCTCATAGTCTTCCTCTTTGGTTGAGGACCCTCATCCGGGGAAGACTTTCTTTTGATAGCCAGGCCCCACTTCTGGAGAAGGTTTCTATTCTCCAAGGCGGCCTTATCAACAACTTCTTTGACCAAATCGGTAGGGAAAAGGTCTTTGCCCCAAATGTTGGAGGAGATTAGTTTCCTTGGCTCGTGCCTCACCGTAGCCGAGGTGAACACGAACTCCCTACAAGCTCTCCTCGCCTTGACGAAGCCATAAAGGTCCTTCGTCACTGTGGCCAGATGATTCTTGGCCACCACCATGAACATTTCATGGCCCTTGGGGTCACTTGCCATCGTCTCAAGAGTAGTCTGAAGAGACATTGAGGCAGCCAGTCTTTCTTTTGTCTCGAACTCTCTCCGCAAGAGAAAGTCAGACAGCTTAGGGAGGTCCTCGCCGAACTGACGTCCGGCAATATCAGCCTCCAACTTCCCAACTGAGAACGTAAGATGGACGTCCTTCCAGTCTTTGTGGTCCATAGGCAGGGCCAGCGACAAGGGTTTACACTCCTCCAGGGAGGGGCAAGGATTGCCGGCCTCGACTGCTTTTAGTACAGCCGCAAACCCTTTTTGTAAAAAGGGGAAGGCTCTAGCAGGAGAGGACACAAAGGAAGGGAGCTTCTTGCTCAATGCAGCTACCTTTGAGTTAGAGAAGCCCCTCTCTTTCAACGAGGATGAAAGCAGAGCTTGAGCCTTAGCATGGTCCATCACTATGACCTCCTTCGGCTCTGTCTCCTCCTTTGAAGCTGGTTCCTTCCTCAGCCGGACATAACAGTCCGGATATGATGCCTTGCTGGGCCAGAATTCCACCTCCTCTAGGGGAACTGAGCCCAACTTATCCGAGATGACGATCTTTCCAGTCGTCATCGGCATGTGCTCAGCATACCTCCATGGGTTAGCATCTGAGCACAAGGGAAGGTCTTTCACATTGAGCCTTTTCTGGGGCCCATGTGATTCTGCAAGGCTCTGCATCCGCAGTTCCATTGCAGCCGCCTTCTCCTGATTCTCCTTCTGCATTTGTTGGATCATTCCAACAATGGAGGAGAGGGCCTGTCCCAGCTCTACTGGGAGACCGGCCGATGTTGAGGGAATAGGCTCGGGGATCTGAACCGGAGTAGCCGACACCTCGTCGACCTCTTCCTCTACAACGTCTGGGGCTTGAACTTCATCCTGGGCTTCTGCCAGGAGGTCTTCCTCCAGACGCTCGTCCACGTCAGACATCCTGTCATCTAACTGGATGTCTTGCATAGCGACCGCGACTTCAGCATCCACCTGAATCTGAACTTGGGGGATCTCCTCTTGAGGCTGGGGAATCACTGCATCAGCTGATGCCTTAGGGAAAAGATACGCCCTCATCTTCTCACTTGGAAGATAAGGTCCAGAGGTGTTCTTCTGGAAGCCCCTTACCCAGGTACGAAGCTTCTCCCTTGCTATATCCCTTGATTCCGCCGTCCTAGGGGAGTCAAAGGCCTCAGTAATCAGGTTAGTGCACACACTACATACCTGAGGGTCCCAATACCGGAGATCACCCTTGGAGACAGCGCATGCTGCGTGTCTCCTACAAAACTCATGTCCGCAGAGGTTCTTGCTGCGGACGTTGCAGAAAACACTTCCGCACTTCGGAGGGTCCTCCTGTAAAGAGAAGAAATTTCCATGAGTATCAAGTGAACTATGTATCACTGGATATGCATAGTATA
>NC_090761.1:6591738-6601738 GCF_036898095.1 Palaemon carinicauda
TATATATGCTCTATAAATGTATATATATAGAGAGGGAAATATACACTGTTAGAAAACCCCGTAATTTTAATCGGAAATTCTCCGTATAAATATACAGTTCTTAACCGTATTTCAATAAAAAACAGGCGACCGTAATTTTACCTTACTTTGCTATTATTTTTTACGGGTTGGTGACTGTAATATCACTCATTTACGTCAATATATCCGTTTTTAAAACGGTAAAATCCTGAAATAAACGTTGCCAGACATTTACCGTTTTTTTTAATGCAAATTTTTAACAGTGTAGGCTACATATATTACTCAAATTTAAATCTAAATCCAGCTATTCATCCTTAAAACATTAGTACTAGCACCTAAAATATAACATGCCAGAGTTGCCAGGTTTTCCAATTGAGAAAAGGCCAACGTCTGGTAAACTGCAGCTTTAAAAGGCCAACCTAATAGTAAAAAAGGGTCGAAAATATATCCTTTAAAGCCAAACAATTTTAAAAAGGCCAAATTAAGATATCTAGCGCGAAAAAGGGCCAAATTTGGAGATTTCTGGCCAGAAAAAAGGCCAACCTGGCAACTCTGGTGTTAGCCTATAAACACCAAATAGATTCCTATGTCCAGTGACCATACTTCCATTAACATGCAGGCTGTCAACGACGACAGAGTCAAAGATCCTCATCCTCTCTAAGTTGTAGTCACCACATATATGTCTTATCAAAGTTGGAATTATATTGTAGAATATCAGTAAAATTCCCTTCATTAATTTGTATGTTAGATGACATTTTCTCTATGATGGAAGCCTAAATTTAATGTCTTTTCCTGTTAAGACGTTAGTACTAAATTCCTGCCTATGGTGAATAAATAAAATTTAATTTTAACGATAAAAATCCAATATTAGATTTCTATCTATGATCAGATAACAACGAAACTACTTTATGAAGAAAATTTGTCTCAATTTTTATATAATAAAACCTATTGGTATCGGATTCAGTCTGTAAGAAAAGATATCAGTTTAAGATTTCGGCTATAAGAAAAGACACCAGATTCGGTTAGCAATAAATCAGTCATACCAATATTGAAAAATATATGAATATGAATTTCCTTTCTGTTGATAAGACACTCGAGTTAAATTTGTGCCCATTGTGAAAGAGCAGGCGAGTATTAAACTGATTCTTGTGATTGAATTATCAGTAAAAAAAAAATTCCCTTTGATATAAATACCTTAGTTATCATATTTTCATGATGAAGCATACATATTTCAATTGAATTTCACTTATAATTAACAGATCTCACAAATTTCTTTATGGAAATGTATTCACATAAAATGCACAATCGTTATATATTTATTTATTCATCTCTATGATTAATATCAATGGAAGATTCTTCCTTATCGTATATTTCACTATAAAACGTTTCATAATAATATATCAATATGAAATTTCTCTCTAAGATACCAAACCTCATGAAATTCCGCTATTTGAAAATCATTAGTATCTAATTTCACTTTTTTGATAACGATAAGTATCAAATTCCTTTGAAAGAAATTTTCCATCAATTGTTGGTATTGGGAGCAATAGGTTTAATGCCTTAAAAAGTTGTAGAATTATTTTTTGCTTTTGCTTGGTAAAAGCTATATATTATTCTTGTATCACTCATATCACTGTTGCCATGTGAAACTATATTTCTATAGTATTAACGTCTTAGAAAAAAAAAAAAACATTAAATCGAGCTTAAACATTCACAATACGACTTCACATAAGATTATTATTTCATAGATAATCTGATAAATTAAAGTTAAGAAATTAATCAAATATTTTGAATATCGTAGTGGAAGACTCATATTCAACAACCAAAATTTCCATATTTTTTTTCTGTTTTGGTGGTGGTGGGGGGGGTGGGGGGGGGGTCGACTTGTACCAAGTAGTCCATAGATTTTATTTGCACTGTGCTGTAATTTGGAGACCCTATTGAATATCCGCCACAATGATCCATCCATAGAATTTATTATAGTCATGAAACTACTATCAATAGGGTATACAATAAGAGAGTACATACATGTTTGAATACATCTGAGTAATAATAACGATAATTAAGCACAAAGGAAAAATAACCTGTATTCTAAGGCAGAATGAGTATTGAAAGTGAGATCCATTACTGAATGGTACGAATTTTATGTGGTCTTGATTTATTTAGATTTCATATTTTTAATACAATGTCGTTAACAAAAGAACAACATTTTATCAATGCAAGAATATCTTATAATGACTGTATTATGCATGGCTATTGTTAGCCTCTTGTATGATATGCATTTGCATATGGATCTCTCTCTCTCTCTCTCTCTCTCTCTCTCTCTCTCTCTCTCTCTCTCATCTTCTGTAAGTATTATATATATATATATATATATATATATATATATATATATATATATATATATATATATATATATATATATATGCGTGACTGGTCTTTTTATTTATGGATTTTAACTTATTTTAATCTCCTTATGAAGCTAATTATTATTATTATTATTATTATTATTATTATTATTATTATTATTATTATTATTATTATTAATAATAATAATAATAATATTTATTATTAACTATTCAATAACTATCATGATTATTATCAGCTGTTTACAGGCACACATGTTGTAGTGTCTAGACTACTCACTATGTAAAATGAATGACATACTATTCAACAGTATGATATTTCCGATATAACCAATTTTTACTAACTTTTAAAATTATTTGTTTCAAATTCCTTGGTAAACTTAAACTAATGTCGAAATGTTTGATATTTAAAGTAATAGGAGTCTAATAAGCAGTGAACAATGAATAATTCTTTTTCATATATTTTTGTATAACATGACTCTTCTAGATTAGAGAAGCTGTTGCATTATAAGAAAATAAAACTTTGACATCTACTTTATAAATATATATTGGTGAGATTCCTAATAGCAATAACTATATTTTAAACAACTTTTCTAATTATTTGTTTCAAATTCCTTGGTAAATTTAAACTAATGTCGAAATGTTTGATATTTAAAGTAATAGGAGTCTAATAAGCAATGAACAATGAATAATTCTTTTTCAAATTTTTCTGCATAACATTACTCTTCTATATTAGGGAAGCTGTAGCATTATAAGAAAATAAAACTTTGACATCTACTTTATAGAAATATATGGGATAGATTCCTAATAGTATTACCTATACAGGCTATATCTCCGGGAAGTAAGTACATTTGGTGGTTCTCATTGTACAAATACTCTCTATTAGAATGAAGATAAAAGAGAATAAGGAAAGAAAAAACTAGTTCGGCATCGTTAATCAAGCCACGAATAAATGATGCACACATGTTCGCTTTAAAGGTAATGAGCGCCTAATAATTTGTCACCTGGTCATACTCTAGTTGACAGTTACTGATTATTAGACATACATTTTACATGCATTTTTTTTTACATTTTGCCGTTTAGATTGCAGAGGTATACATTTTGGAGTCATATCTGGCAAGAGAAGTTCTGGTGGATAATACGTGGAATATCACGGAACATTTAATCGTTCCCTGATGAGTGTAAAGGGGGTTAAAATGAACACTAAAGAGTTAAATGTGTTGGCGAAGAGGAATCTTAATAGAAGCCCCGCCTCCTTGGGCAATCAGTGGTGGCGCTTGCAGGATTAACTCCATAATGGGAGGAGACTATCAGACATCGCTTCATATGATTGGAGAAAGGCACTCAAGTAGGTGGAGCTGACCGGTAAGTGGGAGGAGCGAGGATGGTGGCCATCTGTGTCCCTAGTTTAGGTGCTTTCTGGTAGGCAGTCAGTCGAGAACCAGCGACAGTGACGGTCTCATAAAGTTGTTACTCTCTGTGTGGACTTAACTCGATTTGGTATTTTTTTTATATCGACTGGAACGTTTTTAAAAGTGGCTACGATGACGGTGGAAGTGTGTACACGGGTAGGCGTACGGGTCTCTGCTGCCCCCGGTGCTATCAAAGAGGACGCCCACAGTGGAACTGGGAGTTCGCCAGCCCATGAAACCTCAGAGGCGCCCACGCCCAGACCAAAATTTATGATCACAGACATCTTGGCGCAGCACAAGCCACCCTCTTCGACACACAGCGAAGTGGCCGCTGCACATACATCGCCCATCGAAGAGCCCAAAGATTTGAGTCTCACAAGATCTTCGCATCACTCCGATGACGAGGAAATTGATTTGGAGGGCGACGCCAGCCACGATGAAGATGATCCCGACAACAATGACCCTGGTAAGTCATCCTCAAGTTTTACAGTTGAAACTGAGTATATTGTGATTTCTGTCTTTAAAGCTCTTGGAGATTGTTAAGAATTTTCAGATTTTCTAGAGAATAGCAGCAGTATTTTTTAAATTGTTTTTATTGACAAAATTCAAAATTGTTGTGATATATGAATTACACTATGTTGTTTGTCACACACACACACACACACACACACACACACACACATATATAATATATATATATATATATATATATATATATATAATATATTTGGAAGCGGCTACCGTAAGTATAATATTCCGTAACATCCATATTTAAGTAGGTTCAAAAATGATTCACTATCGTTCGCTTTAATGGACTGTTAATACGGAGAGTTTACTATTTTGCCATTCAGTTCAGCGATGAATATTTCGTATCAGCAAGCCAGTAACCTCTCGGTATTGCATTGCATGTAATGTGCAATTTCCTCTTTACGATATTTGTATTTTGCCATCTCCCTTTGTGATATCCAAATATATGTGATATCCAGTTATGAAAATATACATGATATCTTTATAACCTTTACTGTATATCGTGCACCTTTCACTATTCGTCACTTGTGTAAACCCGGTAATGTAAGCTATACATTTACAGTCTCTCTATTGGATATCTGCTAACAGTCTTATTGTCAACCCGACTGAGTGACAGCCCAATATAACGAGTATAATGGGAGATTATTTTTTATTTAACTATAGACGGATAACAAAGGAGAAATTGGATTCCAAAAAGTCCCATTTGCACGACGCCCAGCCATCTGCTTCAAAAGGTAGAAGCATTGTCAGGTGTGTACGTTATGAAAGGTGTGATGTGTTATTTGGAATAACTCTTTTGTACAGATGAAAATAAATCTTGACAGTTATCAATCACGAACGGAGTTATCACTCGCTATTCTAGCCGTTATGTTTGCTAATAATATATAAATTTCTCCCATGCAAGTGAGAGATGCACACCCCTGCAGGTTCCTCCAACCACCCCTCCCCCTCCCCGGCTTCTTCCATCGCTCGCTATATTGCAATTACAGCCCTTCGGAGTCGGCGGGCGGGGAAAGTCCTTGGGATTCTTAATGATAAGTCTTGTGTATGTTAACAGGAAAACGGGATTTATAGAACACCGATAATCTTTACGGTGACAAAGACTACTTTGACACGCTTTACGACGGCGGTGAATTTGAACGGCCCTGCGATAAATCTCTCGTTCATTACTTTAGCGCCTGTAGATGTCCGCTATTTTCTTCAGTATGAATTTCCTTTGTTAGCTATAAAGGTGTATGAATTTTACTTCTCTATGACAGAAATATATCAAGAGGAGATAATTCTAAATCTCTTTAATACAGAAAATATATCGGGAAGAGGTCATTCTAAATCTGTCTTGTAGAGAGAATATATCGGGAAGAGATAATTCTAAATATGTCTTGTACAGAAAATATATCGGGAAGAGATCATTCTAAATCTGTCTTGTACAGAAAATATACCGAGGAGAGGTCATTCTAAATCTGTCTTGTACAAATTCTTGTAATCTGATTTATATACAAGCACGTAAATATAACATCTGCTGGTTCTTGCAAAATGAACTTATTGCATTATGACTGCAAGCTCACGTTGGGGCGGTAAGGAAATTCCTCCCGTCAAGCAATTACTACTCTCTCTTCTTTCTTGTCATTGATGAATTCTTAGTTTTATGCCCCGTTGAAGATGAGTTATGTGTCTTGCTGGCTGGACATTCTCGGAATGCTAATGACAATGATAAATCAAAGTTCGAGTAAAAAGCGAATTGTGTAATTAATCACCTTTTGGCTGTATTTCTCACATAGGCGATTTCACGAAAGGAGTCATTAAAGATGACAGCGATATCGGACTGTAAGACGCTTATTATTATTATTATTATTATTATTATTTTTATAAGTTAAGCTATAACCCCAGTTGGAAAACTAAGATGCTCTTAGCCCAAGAGCTCCAACAGGGAAAAATAGCCCTGTGAGGAAAGGAAACAAGAAGATACTTAAACTACTACAGAAGTGATGAACAATCAAAACAAAATATTATAAGAACAGTAACGTTAGATATTCCATATATAAAGTTCTTGTGACAGTAGGATATCTTATACTTATAACACGATCAAAATTGTCTCGAGTCTCATTTACAAACTATTGCTTATGATATCATGTTCAAGTTGCAGTTATTTTTTCTGCACTTATGAAAGCTATATGCTTCAACCGTATACGCTTAACCCTGAGGCCTTCAGGAGCATATGGAAATTATTATCCAGACCTACCAACTGATTGACTTGCTGTAGTTGTTTAACTAAACGGGGCGATACAGTTAATCCAGTTTACCTGGGAACCGTCGGTTAAATAACTCACGTTGATTCAACACCTGGAATTAAAAAACTAACTTGTAACAGTGAGAGCTTTGGTGTTACCTGGTCGCGCTTGTATTGTGGCTCGTGCGACCTATGGGAAGAGGGGTTCCTTAAGTGCCTACCTCGCCGAAGAAAAAAAAAAAAAATGACCTGCCATATAGCCTGAGTCTTTTCGATACAAGACAGCTGTGCATTTATGTCCCTTGCATAATTAAGCGTCGCGTGATACCACTAATTTGTGACAATAGACCCAGGGGTTTACAAAACGCAGTTTTCGTCTCTCTCTCTCTCTCTCTCTCTCTCTCTCTCTCTCTCTCTCTCTCTCTCTCTCTCATCCTCTCTCTCTCTCTTTATACTCATATATATATATATATATATATATATATATATATATATATATATATATATATATATATATATGTATATATACACACATACATACAATAAACATTGAAAAACGTACCACAGAATAAAAATAATTAGCTTACAAGAAAACCTTGGTGAGGGAAAGCGAAAAATACGAATGCCAAATAAACATGGCGTTGAGAAGGAACTAATGAGACGCGTTGAATATAATAAGATATACCATAACCATGTATTCACGTTTGATTTAGAAACAGACAGAATCTGCGTCAAACATTGGTATTGCAGAAACGACATTTAAATTCAATTAAAATCCCGTATTCCTTTAGGAAAATATGGAGACGGTCTAACAAACTCATCTCTTAAAGGAAGTACTTAGAAAGCTACACTGTTAAAAATTTGCATTAAAAAAAACGGCAATTGCCTGGCAACATTTATTCCAGGATTTTTACCGTTTTAAAAACGGATATATTGTCGTAAAGTAGTGATATTACGGTCACCAACCCGTAAAAGATAATAACAAAGTATCGTAAAGTTACGGTCTCCTTTATTTTACTGAAATACGGCTGAGAACAGTATTTTTTACGGAGAATTTCCGATTAAAATTACGGTTTTTTTCAAGTGTAGAAACATAGGCGTGAGTGTCATGGGTCACAACGAGATCTAATTATTAACCAGAGTGAGAGGATAGTTCTCAAGAAGTATATTTACTGCCTTCACTTGTTCGTTGCGTGTTATTCATTTCCTAGACTTAACGACAGTTCATTTCATTAACCTCACTCACTCCCCCCCCCCCTCCTCCCCGAAAGCTAGTCATGGAAAGCATTCCCCGTTGCTAATTACTCCTGGAACCATCGTTAACTCGTAATTGGACTGTTAAGACAACGATATGAGGTAGGAAAAGCACATACTTTTCATTAAAAAGCAATTATTGCATACACCTCCTCTAGAGTAGCCTATAGCGATTCATTAATTCTCACTTTTTAAAATTAACTTCAGGTGATTGGTCATATATATTTCAATATAATCAGGTATATATATATATATATATATATATATATATATATATATGTGTATAGAAATATATATATATATATATATATATATATATATATGTATATATGTATGTGTATAGATATATATATATATATATATATAATATATGTATATATGTATGTGTATAGATATATATATATATATATATATATATATATGTGTATAGATATAGATATATATATATATATATATACAGTATATATATATATATATATATATATATATATATATACATATAAAATAGACATTTATTTCAAGGTCTGTCAATTTTAGTTTTAGTAAATTGAAATATAAGAGGAGATTTAGAAATGAAAGATGACAAAAGGATGACATAATAAGAAATACAAAGGAGAGAAAGGATTACTTTTAGCTCATGGCGCTGAAGAAATTTTATGTTTTTAACATGTCCGAAAATCGCCTTACATACTAAACAATCCTCTATTTAAGTTACTATGGAGTGGAATAGACGTAAAACTATATAAGGACAGTTACATCGATTTCCTGAGCTATGAAAACTTTATATTTTTGCGTATCAATTATTATTATTATTATTATTATTATTATTATTATTATTATTATTATTATTATTATTATCTGCAAGTGTGCTCTACCTAGGCTATGTCATGTTATTATACAAATATATGAGTTAAGTTCTCTTAAACCTTGTGTCCAGTTTAATGTTGGAAACTGTAGAGTAGGTAACCGATTGAACGAGTATTATTACAACCAAGTTCTTTGTCTGAATAAACCGAATTATAATTAGTAAAAAAATTATGTCTACGTCCAAAATATTCTTCTCTTAAAACACCCATCTATCGCCTAAATATTCCATGCTTAATAAACTATATATACCTTATCGTCTCCTTGATGATGCAATAACAGTATCCTGAATTTTGGAGCTATACGATTTTTAAAGAGGTATTTTTAATGCATTTTTTTTTCAATAGGCTGGGTATTAATTTATTCAATTATTTTTATTGGTTTATGACGTTTTAGGACATGTGTAATTGACAGAAGTAAGTTCTCCTGAGGATGAATTCATGTTCATCGTTAAGATTGGTATTGGAAAATGCATTTGTGCTTTATGCGATATTTAGTTTCAAGTAATGCCAATCATAAACAGAAACAGATTTACTTTTCTTGGCGATGATATCATAAATAGTCAATGTTATAATTTCTATTTTCCCTCAAATCCTTTTCTATCAAAAGGACTATCAAGTATTTTTTTTTCACTAACAATCGCTTCATTCGTTTTTCCTCATTTTACCTAGACATCGTTCCTCAGTAGTATCCCCTGAAATATTAATTGAAACAAGCACACCAGTAACTTCGGCCGTGCTTCCATTAGCGAAACGCTGGTGATTAGGATAAACACAGCTATCATTTCATCTTTGCTCCTCGCTGTTTCACTGCGTTTGTTTGCTAAATGCTCTCTGGAAGAGGATGGGCGAATGCGATCCGGAAGCACTTGGTCGAAAAACGCCAAACTTTTGCATGACGTCTTCGACTCTACTTGCAGATGTGGAATGGCAGTTTATCACCGTCGATTATCAGCTTTGCAGGGCATTAATGTCGGAAGTCCGACATAATTGACTCAGTACATAATGTACGATTTTATTTTCTTTTTCGTCTTGTTCTAAATGTTGGGAAAAAGATTAAGTTGTACGTACCCTGAAGCACTTACTCTAAGTTTTGTTTTACTTTTTTAGTGAGAACATAATGACGTTTATGTTTTGTGATTTTTGGAATTGCCTTCATCATGCCATAAATTCTCATTTTTTTTTCCACCGTTTCCTTTTTTCGTTGTTGATGGCAAGTGAACATTTATGTATGCTACTCACGATATTTTGATTAATCACAAAACATTTATATGATTCCTTAATCGGAACCTCTCCTACTACAGGAGTTTTGTAGTATTATTACCTCCAACC
>NC_090761.1:6626738-6629238 GCF_036898095.1 Palaemon carinicauda
ATTAAAGATTTACTATATTAGATATATCAACCAATAATATCTTTTACAAAATATAATTTTTAACGAAATAAATAAATGTCCAAGATGAGCTCGTATACATGCTTTTCACTGTAATAACATAAACTTTTCTGTTTTTGAATCAACACTGTAAAACAGCTTGTTCCACATATTTTCGTCTTTTATTTCTTTCTCTAACACCATTTCTATTCAATATCATAGGCATATGGTCATAATTGAAGGGTCTGTTCACAACATAATTTTACCTAAATTTGTTACCCTCCTTTCCTGAAACTCTCTTCAGGAATCACCCATAACCAGCTTGTGGTGGCCTATTGGTAACGTCCTTGCCTGGTGATCGCCAGACTGGTATTCGAGTCCCGCTCTACCTCCTTAGTTCGTTTGGTCGCTGCAACCTCACCAACCTTGTGAGCTTAGGAATGGGGGTTTGGGGAACCTGTAAGTCTACTTGTTGAGTCATCAGCAGCTATTGCCTGGCCCTCCTTGATCCTAGCTTGGGTGGAGAGTGGGCTTGGGTGCTGATCATATGTATATGGTCAGTCTCTAGGGCATTGTCCTACTTTTCCCTTACCACTGACATTCATGAACTGCCTTTCAAACTTCTCTTCTACAAAATAATAGCCAAATTCTAGTTTGTTTGTTCGCGAACGACAGCATCAAATAAACCACACCATTTTGCCTTTCTTTTCAAAATATAATCTTGTAGCTGACGATGGATAATCATCTTCTTTTAAGGTAAGATGATGCTGCCACGACTCCATAAGTGATCTCGGTTAGCATTCCCTCTCGTGATCTGAGATTCAGCGCAGGTACAGGGTGATACTTGGGTCATTTTTTGTCTAATTGAAATAATTGCTCTCATGAGGGCACCATAACGACGCAGGAGACCTGACCCCCCTCTCCGCCATTAACATACAAAAGAATGGGGTTCCGAGAGTGGGCAGGCTGGGCAAACGATGGTGTTAACCGGCCGGTCAGATCATAACGAGGCATTACCAGTTTCACAGGGACAATAATTGGTCTTTTTGCAATGTAAACTGGTGTCACAAAACAACGGAGAATTACTAATGAGGGCCCAGCCTTCCCAAGGCCTGTCAGCCCTTCCTCATATTTATTGGTGCGAGTCTCTGTGCTAATGAGTCTCCTCAGTAATTGTCAGCTACTTAGGTCTCTCTCTCTCTCTCTCTCTCTCTCTCTCTCTCTCTCTCTCTCTCTCTCTCTCTAAGTGTATGTACATGAGTGGATGTTATCTCTTCCTTTTTCTCTTGTTTTTATCATAGCCCATGGGAATGTAAACCTTCTCTCTCTCTCTCTCTCTCTCTCTCTCTCTCTCTCTCTCTCTCTCTCTCTCTCTCTCTCTCTCTCTCTCTCTCTCTCTCTTAGTTTAATGGATTAATTTTACTTTACTTTACTTTACTTTACTTTGATGGCTGCTTTTCCTGTCCCATACAGCAGGGGAACCCCACTCTCTACAGGACCTCCACTGTCGATTTACCTTGTTCGTTCAGAGCATTTAACATGTCATATCACATATTGTTTATTTACTGTTAAATCGTCACTGTCAAAAGACTCATGAAATAAGAAAGTCTCCAGTTTTCTCTTGAAAGCCTTAATGTCTTCAATCATTCGAATGTAACTATTCTCGTGTCGACACGAGAATACCAATTATTATTAGCGAAATCTAAATGTTTGACGAAAAGTCTGTGAACTGAAACCAGCATGATTTATTTGCCATTTTTGTACATTGTCATCATAGAATTGCTTCCCATGTGCGTAACAAGCTACCTGTGACAAGCAAGGGCAATTACGATGACCGCAATAACTCGAGTTGGGCAGAACCTTGACTTAACCGTTAACGGCTGATGGAATTTGGGGGGGGGGGGAATTGTTCAAGAAAAAGTAATACCAAGTTCTTTCTAAAGGTGTGATTATTATTGACCGATCTGGTAACTTTTTAGTTCTTGACTGGTGAACGCCAGACTGGGGTTGGAGTCCCGCTTGAACTCGTTAGTTCTTTTGGTCGTTGCAACCTCACCCTCTGAGCTAAGGATGGTGTGTTTGGGGGAGCTTATAGGTCTTCCTATTGAGTCATCAGCAGTCATAGCCTGGCCCTCCTTGGTCCTAGCTTGGGTGGAGAGGGGGCTCAGGCGCTGATCAAATGTATAAATGATCAGTCTCTAGGGCATTGTCCTGCTCAATAGGGCAATGTCCCTTGCCTCTGTCATTCATAAGCGGCCTTTAAACCTAGAAAATTATTTACTGGTCCCTAGAAACGCCCATAAAGAATTTGTGTATGAGAGGGAACTAACATAGTTAATTTTAGTTATAATATTTAATGATATATCAAAATCCTAAAATTTTCTATACGGCGTTAGGAGAGATATTTTATGGAATGGATTAGGATTATAAAACGTGTATAAGTATAACTCGTACATATGTTCAGCATATGGTGACGCAATTGATCCCGGTTGAATTATTGACT
>NC_090761.1:6636738-6649238 GCF_036898095.1 Palaemon carinicauda
AATTACTTCACAATTTTTACTCAGGCATTATAGAAAAATGTTAAGATAAAATACCTTCGAATACTGTGAACAAAAACTGAGCAGGTTTTAGTGAAGCCTTCTTACTTTGAGTACTAAGCAAATCAGAAAATAGTTTAGTACACTGTTAAAAATTTGCACTACAAAAACGGTAAATGTCTGACTACCTTTATTCCAGGATTTTTAACTCTTTAAAAACAGTTATATTGACGTAAAAGAGTAATATTAGGGTCACCAACCAGTAAAACATAATAACAAAGTAAGGTAAAATCACGGTCGCCTGTATTTTATTGAAATACGATTGAGAACAATATATGTCCACGGAGAATTTCTGATTAAAATTACAGATTTTTTTGAACAGTCCATCCTCTCTACCGAAAGGTGGTCACACAGAAACGTACAAGGAAAACCAATGTAAATTAAATTAGCATTCAGTATAAAGGTGCAACATGAGGATTATTTTTCCAACGGGCTTTAGGTATATAAATATAACTTTCATTGTCACTGTGTTACGGGAGGGAGCGGTTTTGAAATTTCAGAACCATCGTTAGATCTTAATACAAATTCATAAAATTTTCAGCCCAATGTAGAGTCTTGTCGTTAGAAATTCAGTATTAGGGAATTTCTCTTTAATAATCAAAATATTATTAAAAAAGTCTCCGATTGTTTAACGTTTTTGAGCAAGATATATGAACACATAATTTTGATCTGAGAAACCAAGCTCCTATTCTTTGTTAAACTTTAAATATGAAGGAAATACAATTGCTCCTTATTTGATGAAGCTTTTAATTCATGTAAAACGTATCATATCAAACAAGTTTACAGGATTCAGTCTCAATACAAGTCCCAGTTTTAAAAAATCCTTAAAAGTAATATGAGTTTCTGTCTTACCATTGGAACGAAACATAATTAAATAGGCTATATATGCAGTCATTGAACTCTCATTACTCAAACCTTTACTCTTCATACAGTACAGACTCTTGAAAAAATAGAATTTTCAAAATGTGTTCTAATCTTTAATGACATTGGCAAAATCTATAAAAGTAATTATTCCAGACTTCAATTTATGATTATAGTCATATAGATAGCAATGTTGTAGGGAAATCCCTTTCATCTCCGTAATATGGAAATACGGCTTAGATTTGTCAGTCTCCCTATAGGCAAAGAAAGAAAAAAAAAAGAAAAAACACATCTCTTTCACTTAATCTTCCATTTATATATATATTTCTTTACTGTCACGCTCAGGGGTAGTGAGAGTAGTCATACCTTGGTGAGAGAGGTACCCGAGAGGTACACCTGGAAACCAGGCTCTCCCACAAATTGCCGAACCAGTAGGTTGCAGTTAGGAAAGGGTAAGTGGGTGGGAAGGGTTGAATCTATGTGTTTGTGTGTGCGTGAGCGTAGGCGTGTATATCTATAAATATTTAGATTTTTGACGGCTCGGGTGGGTGTATTTATGTTTGTTTGTGCGGCCCTGAGTGTTTACGTCATCAAAGAAAGAGCATGGGTTCATCTTATGGACGAGATAGAAGGCATTAAGGACCATTCCGTTAAATAGGGTTGTCTTCATTGACTTTGACAGGGAAATATGTAATAGTTAACCAACCATATTCAATCGCACCTCGGGGACAGAGGGTATAACGCTAGAAGCCTTATACAACAAGACTTTTGCTTTACTCTGTGATTACTGAATCCCTTAGTTGAAAACTAGCTAAAATGAATGCGTAGTGCAAATTATGGGGTATGAAGTTGAACACAAACAAAACTCGAAGTATGATTGAGAGTAGGTTAAAGGGATTGTCTCCTCAACATCCCGATCTTTGCATTGACAATGTCCTTTTAACTTCATACAACTCATTTAATATCATAATTGTGAATCTTGATCGCAAACTTATTTTCGAGAAGAATATTCGGTCTATTTCTTCTTCACTTTCACAAGAAATTGACTTATTGAGAGTCTTTTAATTTCTTTATAATCAATATATTCTTAGGAAATGTTTTAATTTTTTCATTCTCTCCTGTTTCAATTATTGTTCTCCTGTCTGGTCTTCAGATGCTAACTTTCATGTAAATCCAACTGAATCTTAATGTACTAATTTAGCCCAGACTTGAAGGAAATAAGGATAGAAGAGAAGTAAATTAACAAAGAAAGTAAGAATCAGGAAATGGTTTCCCAACCGAGATACTTGAGAAAGATTTACATCACGAAAACGATTTTTGGAAGAAGGCTTTAAAGGTTTAAAGGCCACTCGTGAATGACATATACGTGGAATTACTGTATTATCAAAATCATAAACTGGTGAAGGAAATTTATACAGATCAGGAAGTAAGAGTCCAGAGAGGAACTCTCAAGATATTTTATACACTTTATTCATGTCTTTTTATATAGTTTATTTATTTCATTTCCACACTGGGTGTTTTTTTTTTCCCTGCAGGGACCCCTGGGTAGCATCCTGCTTTTCGAGCTTTGATGTGGCTTTATTAGTAATGATAATAATGATGATAATAAACTCATATGCGTAGTAAGGATGAAAGGCTTAATCTTACACACACACATACACACATATATACAAATATATATAAATATATATATATATATATATATATATGTATACACAGATATATATATATATATATATATATATATATATATATATATATATTTATATATATATATATATATATATATGTATGTATGTATAGAGAGAGAGAGAGAGAGAGAGAGAGAGAGAGAGAGAGAGAGAGAGAGAGAGAGAGAGAGAGAGAGCGTATGGCTATATTTGGCTAAGCAAGTATGTTTGCATGAGTGAGCATAAAAAAGTTTTAGAAAGTGAAGTCCCTCCAAAGCTAGTTCTTTCAGTATGGAAATTACGTCCAACGGTGAGTTTCCTAAAGTCATTTAAACCAAGAACAATGTCTTATTCTTTAGACTTTGCACACAGGAGCGATCCCATTGGTAACAGCGGGCGCCCCCCGAATAGCGGCGTGTGGCAACCACCCTTAACTTCCAGCTACTCGACAGGTGGCGCCTTTGATGGGCATCCAGGGATGAAAGCGTCCCTTTATATTGGTGCTGTTTCCTCCTAATTGTTGAGCGTGAAAAGAGATTCGGCAAGATGACGGTGGCCATGGTGATGATGTCTGGCTGACGAGTATTGTGACCGCGTTGCTTTAAAAAGGAACCGTTGGACCAACATTTATATGTCAATGAACAATGCCTTCTTTTCTAGTCATGGGCACCATTATTATTATTATTATTATTATTATTATTATTATTATCATGAATGGAGAATGTATATGAATTATTATATAAAGAAATGCAACATAAACTTACTGAGATAACTAGAGGTGAAATAGGCAGTAATAGGAAAAACTAATAGACATAGATGAAAAAAGAAAATCAACAGAAAAACCTGCACGCAAACGTTTTACAAAAGATTCATTTTAAAAAAAACGAGAAATCAATAATGTTTCAGTACTCATGTATATAGGTGACTAATGAATTCATATTTATTACCATCTAGATGAAGAGGTAAACGAAAATAATACAAATACTCTTAGAAATATACAAGTAAGACATAATCTGCTAGAAATGTTCGAAATTAGAACTTTTTTTTTTTTTTTTTTTCTTTTTTTTTTTTTTTTGTAAATAACTTTGTAACTGGGAAACCTAAGGTCTGAGGTGTAATTTTTGTAGGAACGTTAAAAATGTAGAATGAAGGTATCTTTACCATAGCCTAGAGATAATGCAAACGTAGATCTTCCAAAATCCAGAACTGCAGTCTCGACCTTCTGATTTTACCGTCACCTTTGACGGTATGGGTACATGGGCATATTCACATTTTCTATGAAGAGAGGGTTACCTATTCACAGGACTTGACTAAAACGCCAGCGAATCCATTCACTAAAATCAGTGACTGCTCAGCTTCACAATCATTAGAAACCTCGACCGACAGAGTCACGCCCATCTTTCTTCGGCTGGAAATTGAGGATAAAAAGTAATTCCCCGAAAATTTCCTTTCATTGACTCCGGGTGTTAATTGGTGTATGAAATAGTCCGTAAGGCCTGAACGTGCAAAAGGAATCGGGGGAAGAGAGGGAATAGATGAGGAGTTTGGTTGGGGAGCCAGACGGATATGAAAGGCCATCTGTAGTGCTGGAAGAACCCTGTATGGCGTCGCTCATGTATGAAGTGGCTTCAATAAAACCATTTATTATTGGCCGTGTTCACGGCTGACAGAGAACAAAAAGCGTCATTTTATGCTTAATTTCCGATGGGATAAACACATCGAGAGCCTGCTGGATTTAGCAGCCTCTGAACTAATACGCCTTTATGTTTGAGTGCGTGCAGACAAGCAGACTATACACTAAGAAAGCATTATTTAACACAAAGATAATCACAAGCAAACCTCAGTTCACACTGAAACCCTTTGTCATGGCAACAACGTTGGGCCTTATAGATAGTTGGATGGGTGTAAACCAAGCAAAGACGGTGCTGTCGGCTTGTAAACCACATGAACATCATAAGAATAAGGCGCGGTATTGCAATAGCAGCCTCATTACTAAGTACTTTTTAGCATACACACACACACACACACACACACACACACACATATATATATATATATATATATATATATATATATATATATATATATATGATAAATTTTGCACATTTTTACGTGTTTTTCATATTCAAATAAGCCATATATATTTTTGATACATTAATGTCTGGATTCTCTTAACGACCTCGGGATCAGAGCCCCAGGCGAAATCACACAAAGACAAGAGCTTGGCTCCGGCCGGGAATCGAACCCTGGTCGGCAAGCCTGTATAGACAGTGACTAAGCCACTTGGCCACGAAGAAGGCCAAGTGGCCAAGTGGCTTAGTCACTGTCTATACAGGCTTGCCGACCAAGCCTGTATAGACAGTGACTAAGCCACTTGGCCACGAAGAAGGCCAAGTGGCCAAGTGGCTTAGTCACTGTCTATACAGGCTTGCCGACCAGGGTTCGATTCCCGGCCGGACATGGCCAAGTGGCTTAGTCACTGTCTATACAGGCTTGCCGACCAGGGTTCGATTCCCGGCCGGAGCCAAGCTCTTGTCTTTGTGTGATTTCGCCTGGGGCTCTGATCCCGAGGTCGTTAAGAGAATCCAGACATTAATGTATCAAAAATATATATGGCTTATTTGAATATATATATATATATATATATATATATATATATATGTGTGTGTGTGTGTGTATGTATGTATGTATATAATCTTTAAATACACCAGCGAGAGAGAGAGAGAGAGAGAGAGAGAGAGAGAGAGAGAGAGAGAGAGAGAGAGAGAGAGAGAGAGAGATTAAAACAAAAATTCATCCATAACTAGCTTAAGGAGAAGCATTTAGCCATCGAATTTACATGTTTTGAAAATATCTGAAAAAGTTGTTAAAGTCTGCTCTAATAATAACATTGTATTCTATTGTATGTCAAGCACAACACAATGCTTTAGCCTTTGCTGTATAGTAGGAATAATTTAATGAATTCTTATATCAAAGCGTTACTCTTCAGATCTTGTAAGAGAAAACATAGCATGATACTGATTCGAATATTTAACATAAAGCCATTAAAACTTTCATATATATGACCGAAATATTTGACCAAACAAAGCTTATTATATGACAGTTAGTGGACGCGACCTGTCAAAAACGACGGCTAAATGTTTAGATAGATATACACAACAGGCACACACCCAGATTGAACCCTTCCTATCCCATCTCCCTTTCATAATTACCACACGGCAGTTTGGGTAATTTGTGGGAGATTGTCGTTACCGAATGGTTGCCGCTTAGCGTGACAGAAAGGATATATATATATATATATATATATATATATATATATATATATATATATATATATATATATATATATATATGTATATATATAAGCATATATATATGTGCATATATATATATATATATATATATATATATATAGAGAGAGAGAGAGAGAGAGAGAGAGAGAGAGAGAGAGAGACTTACTATTTATTGTATATTATAATCTACTATAAGGATATTCAGTTAGAAATGTATATAGATTTATAGACAGATAAAAGACTCAATTTTTCTTTGTGTTTCTCTGTGTGAATAAAGCTTAATATTATCAGGAAACTACCTGAAAAAGTAATAATGAGACAACACACAACAGGAAGACCTATAAACTCCCATTACATTTATCGATAAAGTGAATTGCCTTTCTAACCTTCCGGTCATAACTTGTGAATCTCGGAGTGCCATGTCATCCAGCAACTAATGGGAAGCGAACGATGGTTATCAACGTAATTACGACTAAATTAACCTAATGATGATGGGCTGTTGAGTTAATTACCTGCAAGCTGCGATTAAAGGTGGTCACGTGCTTCGTCAACCACAGCACTAACAGATGGCTCACTCGGTATAACTATGTAGTACAGCCTTCTGTTTAAACTATCCGAGAAAGATTTGCACGTCTTTTGAAAAGCGTTTGGGATTTTTAATTGGGAAATGGACGTCTAAAGTTGCAGTTGCAAAAAGTAAAAGCCAACAGACTAAAGTAAGAGACCAAGTTTACCTGAAGAGAACAATTTCAAATCAGCGCGTGTCCAATAAAAGGAAAACTCTAATTAAAACCAAAATACTTGAAAGCTATACAAAAACAAAAGAACTTTTGAAGTAAGCGATATCCAAACTAGCATAATTCATGAGTATTCCTCATTCATGTTTCGTAGGTTTAAAAGTTTAAAGGCCAATCATAAATGGCAGAAACAAGGTACAGTGGCAATGCCCTAGCTAGCAGGGCAATGCCCTAGAGACTGACCATATATACATTTGATCAGTGCCCACACCCCCTCTCCACCTAAGCAATGACAAGCGAGGGGCAGGCAATGGCTGTTGATCATTCAACAGTTACACTTATAGGCTCCCCCAAACCCACCATCCTTAACTCACAAGGATGGTGTGGTTACAGATACTACAAGAAAATATCAAGCTTGTGCGTGAATCGAGCCCTAGTCCGGTAAATCGCCATGCAAGGACGTTTCTAATAGGTTATCACCACAACCCAAGTGTGAATCCAATGTTTCTGGGGTGAACATAATCTTCATCTAAAACATTTCATGATTTAGGAGTTTCAGGGTAAGCACAATTTACAACGGGCAAATTTCAATACCATTAAGTTTTTGGAAATATTGTTGGGAGGTGTTGTTTATTGGAAGGGTGAAGCTATATCAGCCAATAGCCTACGGTTAAGAAAAAGAGCAAATTTCCAAGCCCATAAGACTACCACTCTTTTAGAATCAATCAACATAATTTATGAAATTTTAAAAGTAATATGATTTTTAGGTAGGTAATTATTTATATATTCACTATGTATTTCTGGTAATCACCTAGAAAGAGCAATGTATGAAAATGGTGTAGCGGCGTGAAGTTAAAAATGTTAGGTTAAGCAAATAACATTCTATGTATTATGTAATATGTAATGAAGCTGAGTTATGAATATTGACAAAATAATTTCTTGAATTAATCTAACATATAGAATACGAAGTAGGTAGTAGGTTGGGTGAGGCACCAGCCACCCGTTGAGATACTACCGCTAGAGTGTTATACAGTCCTTTGACTGGCCAGAAAGTACTATAGCGGGTCCTTCTCTAGTTAAGGCTTATTTTTCCTTTGCATATATAGACACTGAATAGTCTGACCAAGTCTTTACATAGTCTCCTCTTTCTTCATACATCTGACAATACTAAGCTAACCAAACAATGCTTCACTTAAGGGGTTAACTACTGTGAGACGGCAGTGGTAGAGGTCTCTTGCTTGAGTGTACACTCAGGCACACTATTCTATCTGTTACCATATTTATTTTCCTTGTTGGGGGCCATAAGCTTATAACATCTTGCTTTTCCATCTACGGTTGTAGCTTAGCAAATAATAATAATAATAATAATAACAATAATAATAATAATAATGATAATAATAATAACAATGATAATAATAATAATAATAATAATAATAATAATAATAATAATAATAATAATGATAATAAATTCTTCGTGGCTAACAAGAAACATTGATCAGTAACTTTGTTGTCAAATTTTATCTTGTTCCGGGGATTATGCAATGATTTTTTTTATTGTCTTATAGGGAACTAAATTTTTCTTCCTGTTGAAAAGTCTTTTTTTTCTTTTAAGATTTTTTGTTCATATATTTCTGTTTCAAAGAAGAGCTGAGTTCTACTGATGCAGACATTGTTGGCTATGATAACAAGTCTAATAGTCTAAGAGACTATGAAATAGAGAAAAAAAAAATCATTATGCATGAATATGTCTTTTTTTAAATTGATTTAATGAAGTGTTAATCAGGCAGTGTTTGACAGCAGCAAATGTAGTGAGTAATAATGGGATGGGGGCTGGGGGAGCGTGGATGGGCGAGTGGTTGGAGAACGCTGCGAGTACGTTGTCCAAATCTCAGCCGAAATGTAGTCTACTCATTGATAATAGCAAATGCTGTCTAAGGTTGATTCATGTACAAAAATACTTTCCACACCGTATTCGATTGATATGAAGCTGAATTACATAGGGTTGGAAATAGGGGAGTAAAGTTATCCGTTTTCATATTTCTTGTGTCTTTGACATACTTTTATTGTTCTTGAAGGGGGAAAGAAGTTACTGATAATAATAATAATAATAATAATAATAATAATAATAATAATAATAATAATAATAATAATAATAATAATAATAAAATAATAATAATAATAACGACGATTGGGATGTGTAAATTTCAAGGTGAGCATATCACATTAAAAGAGTAATTCAAATTATTTATCAAAATTCTGACTCGCCTACTTTCTGGATGATATCCACATGTTCCAGAAATGTCGAAATAAATCTGAATTATTTAAAGGTAGCAATATTCCCATTACATGATATAATTTGCAGCGAATGGCAATAAAATTATGTAATGAAATTCACAATATAAATTGGTCGCTTCCGTTTTTCTTTAATATGACGTGACTAACAATCGCTGCATTACCGGTAATAAATCATCAAACTGTATTTCAATATCCTTGATGTATCCCAGTATCGGGACGACTGAGCGCCAACAACATCCTCTGCAGTAGAAAGGAATTGACATTGATTTAATTTTGTTTTCAGTTACATTACCAAATGCGTATGAGACTTTTTGTTATTGATTTGAGATTTTGAAAATTTAGGTTTCTAATTCTATGGCTAATTTTTCTCTTCATATGATGCAAACATATCTGTGACAGTTCTTGTTGTGAGTTTTGGAAATTTTCTTCCTCTCTCTCTCTCTCTCCTCTCTCTCTCTCTCTCTCTCCTCCTCTCTCTCTCTCTCTCTCTCTCTCTCTCTCTCTCTCTCTCTCTCTCTCTCTCTCTCTCTCTAAAGTTATGAATATCAAACAATTTGAGAACAGTCCAGAATTTCGTAATTTCATTAAATCTACCAGTTAAAATTACATAATTTCAGTGAGTAGAACTATCAGTATATGAAATTTTTTTGGCGTTCTAAGATAAAGCCATTTTAATTCTTTCCTTTAATTCTAAATATGTTTAGTATCTTAACATTGTATTGAACCGTTTTACGAAATTTAAAAAGGATTTTCTGTTTAAAATTGATAGTATCTTATTTTGTTATAATCGTATATATATATATATATATATATATATATATATATATATATATATATATATATATATATATATATTCATATGTATCAGTGTTTATATATATTTATTTTTATTTATTAAGATATATACATATACATGAGAGGGTGAGAAGAAAACCTGGAACATTAGAGATATCTTATGATCAAATAAAAGACGTATTATATTTTAAAAATATAGAAGCGTCATGTTGAGAGGGATATTCTAGTTTTCACCATCCCTGTGTTGGGAAGAATAAAAAGAAAAGGGTGACAAGAAAGACTATGCAGCATCAGAATGTGAATCTTGATTGTCCCGAAGAAAATTTGATAACCTGAAAATGGCAAACAAGACAAGTTTAAAACACTTGTCTCAAGTTGTCAGATTAAAGGATTGGTTTTGATATTGACTAAAACTACTTCAGTTCTTAAGAATCGTGTAGATGTAAGTAATCGAACGTAAATCGAACGTAAATTATTGAATCTCCAGCGAAAAGAGACATATATTAGGAATCAAATGGGAGAAAAATCAACAAGGAAAATTTTTTACATTGAAAGTAATCCCTGCAAATTTCATTTTTTACGATTAGAATTTTGGCCATAAAACTGTTCACAAACAACCACACACACACACAATACAAACAGGGGGTAAAACATAACCTCTTTCCAACTTCGTTTGCGGAGGTAATTAGGTAACAGAATGTAAGTAATAACAGTGTAAGACGAATTACCAAAAGTGCAAAGACTGCTTCGCCAGTGATATAAGTTCTAAGAAGCAAATTATTCTAGAGAAGAGAAAAGCCATATGAAGTAAATTAGCCAATATACCCATTAGATACCCCATATATATCTACAGTATATGGCAAAATAATGTCAAGAGGCTGGCGGATGGGTCGTCTTAAAAGTCTCTAAGGCAGGAATAGATCTAAACTTACTAAAGCTATACAGATGACCAAAGCAAGGGCGAGATTTAAGAAGGTTGAAGAATTGGGGTATAGCGAAGCTTCCAAGTTATTTGAAACACGATACTGTGGTTCAGGAGCATTCAGTCAATCACTAAGTGTTACGCTGCCTCGGGTCAAGGTTTATTACCTGTCCAGTGTCCATCTGCTTTTGTTGACTAACCTGTACATTAATTGAATTTTGGTGTAAATGTTATTTACACAAGGAGAGAACGTAGCTTTACGGCATAACTACACGCACACATAGACACACCTACGTGTATATATATATATATATATATATATATATATATATATATATATATATATATATATATATATATATATATATATATGTATATAGATACATATAGGCCTATACAGCAGCAACAGTAACAACAACAACAACAACAAATGCTGCCATTTCTGGTCCACATTAGGATAAAGACCGCAGACATGTCTTAATTCATGTCTGGGGTTTAGCCATTTTCATTACCACGCTGGCTAGTGTCGATTGGTGAATTTGGGAGACATTTATCTAGTCACTCAGAGCGAACCAATCTAGTGTGGGTGGGTGTCCCTGATTAGTACAGCTTTGCTGATCATGGCGATACGCAAACCTTTTCACCATGCCAGAAGTGTGCGCTTTATTATTCACGTGATTAGCTAGATTAAATCACAAGTCCTGTTGAAGGATGAGTGTACGGGTGTAAACAACACTTAAAATAGAGGAAAACAAGTATTTGAACTCCTAATTCGGACAGGAATATCAAAGGAAGGAAAGAACGGACTTATCTCTCTCTCTCTCTCTCTCTCTCTCTCTCTCTCTCTCTCTCTCTCTCTCTCTCTCTCTCTCTCTCTCTCTCTATATATATATATATATATATATATATATATATATATATATGTGTGTGTGTGTGTATATATATATGATATATATATGTGTATACATATATATAATATATATATGTGTATACACACACATATATATATGTATATATATATATATATATATGTGTGTGTGTATATATATACATACATACATATATATATATATATATATATATATATATATATATATATATATATATATATCGGAAGTCATGCAAGACAGTAAATCATAACGGAAAGATATTCTATAATTTCAGAACTCCCAGAGATAATGAGTTAGCCACTTTCGACTAGAGATTCGAGGTAAATTTGAACGCCATTATGCAAATCGTTCGAGGAATACGTCACAAGCTCCATAAATTGTAATTAAAGTCATGCGGACGTCGTGGGGAACATGAAGGCGATGTGCGGAATCCGCGTAGAGTAATTGCTCTCTTCGTATTAGGGAAATAACACTTGGGCCGGAAAATACAGCATCTGCTCTCTCAGTAATTACAGACTCAGTCTCCTCCTCCTCTTTGGATTTGGAAACCCGTGACCAAATCTCTTTAGGTGAATCATTTACTGCTCCTAGCTCTTCTCTCTCTCTCTCTCTCTCTCTCTCTCTCTCTCTCTCTCTCTCTCTCTCTCTCTCTCTCTCTCTCTCGTATGATATGTAAGTGCATAGCCTACACAAATACACACACGCACACACGCACACACACACACACACACACACACATATATATATATATATATATATATATATATATATATATATGTGTGTGTGTGTGTGTGTGTGTCTGTGTGTGTTTCTTATGTTAATGTGTTTGGGTACATATAATGAATAGGAAGAGACCTCGGTGTAAAGCAAGAAGATAGTTAACGTTACATATCACGTAAACCTTTGGATATTGGTCCAAATGCATACTTGTATAAGTAAAGTAAACAAATGAATATTAATTCATGTATACAAGTAATTGT
>NC_090761.1:6659238-6664238 GCF_036898095.1 Palaemon carinicauda
TTCCATTTACGCATTCCAAAAACTTGTATATCTCAGTCCTGTTTATTTTCGCCGTACTTTCAAAATCATTTATATATTTTCTAATAACAAATAAAATTTTCCGATGTAATGATAATGCGACAATTGGTTTAAGGCTCTTCCAAAAGCAATTTCAGAAAATGAACTTGACAATAAACATACAATTCTAAATGTTTCAAGTAATTGTACTGCTATCTGGCTGTCTCGGATCTTTTCAGTAATAGTAAATTAATCCTTAAAATGCTCTTTTATGGAATGATTAGATTGCATGTTGCATCAAGAAGTATTGAAGGCTTTTAATTATGATAATAGTTATGATGAAGATAGTTATTGCTGTTAATGACGTAGATATCAGTACATTTATATATTGGTCTTTAAAATATCTACATGAGTTCAAATAATTTCATCCATCATGGTTTTACACCACCAAATTCATCATCATCAACATCATCAACATCATTACGTAATATAAAACCAATTAGTAGTTTCACACGCAATAAGAAGTGGGCGGCCACCCACAATGGGCGGCAGTGACTCGAACCTCCAGTGCAATAAAATTAAAGTTGCATTTTGTCCGCCCGCTGTAATTTTTACATAGAGACTGATCGTCAAAATGGCTCCCATTAGGATAATTGCATAGAAAACAGGAAACCGCTCTTAAGCGATACCAGCTAAAAACAGTTACAGACTTGGAAACACCCATTGGGATGGGAGGTGGAGAATAGGAGGAGGTTTCCCTCTTCACTTTCCTCATCTTCTTCCTATCTCTCCTTTCTCTCATCTCCCCTTCCCCTCATACTCCTCTTTCTTTAAGTTCTCCAACTTCACTTTCTCCTCATTTGCCATTCCAATATCCTCCACTTACACTCTTCGTTCTCTAACTTCCTTTGACCTTCATCATCTACTTTTCTCTCTCTTCATTCTAATTAATTCTCCCTTTTCCATCCTCTTTCTTCTCACTTTTTCTTCTCACTTTTTCACACTTGCCTCTCCTCTTACTCTTCCGCCTGACTTCTCTTCACAGTAACCCCCTACTCTCTCTTCACTCAACTATTTCTTCTCAGCCTTATCCTTTCTCTATACCTTCATCCATTTATCCATCCTTTTCCTTTTTTCCGCATTTATATCCTTCACCTTTTCATTTACCACTATCATCCTCGTGCTTCTGACTTCCATCTTTCCAAAGCAGATACCCTTTCTCTTTCTTTAGTTTCCCTCATCTCCACTAATTTATATCCCTTTTTTCCCTCTCCTCTTATCTCTCTAATATTCCATGAGCTCTCACCTTCCTTCTCACTTTCCTTTTACTTCGCTCCTCTAACGCCAATTTATTTTCTATATTCCATTTTCGTTCTTCTATCCCAGTCCTTATGTGTCCCTAAATATTACCATTCTTCTCTCTCTCTCTCTCTCTCTCTCTCTCTCTCTCTCTCTCTCTCTCTCTCTCTCTCTCTCATTGCTAGCATATCAAATGATGATGCTGCAAAAAAGGCTTTTTTTCCTTTATTTTTTTGCATTAACATATCCTGAAGTGTTTTGGGTGTGTTCATGTGCCATCGTTGTTCGTAACATTACCCTGTCACGGTGTCGTGGAACACTATACAGCTGTTTGACACCACAGTGTCATTTCCACTTTTTTCCTGCTTTATTTATGTATAGATATACGGTGAGGACTCCGGGTGGGAAGGACATCGGAAGATATATATTTTACTGTCTTTATTTCTTACAAAAAGCAACCTTCATTTGCTGCTCTCATGAGGGGAAAATCACAAGAATGTTCCTTTGTTGTATGGAAGTTGCATGACCTTCAGTCACAGGCAGATGAAACGCACTTTGCGTAGCATATTAACAACAGTCACCTTTGTGATAAACTGTTTTTGTAACTAACTGTAACACAGGTGAACCGCGGGATTTCTCTTGTTACTGATGACTTTTCTAACAATATTGACATAAACGTTTGATTGTAATCATCTGTTTTTTTCCTTGTTTGTATCGTACTAGATCGCATTCTGCAATATCTAATGTTGAATAGTTTATCGCGACTTGAATATACTTTTTCTTATTTATTTTTCTCATAGTGAAGAAATAGCTATATACTGAACAACTAGAATAAAGGTTATACGTAAACTAGTATTTTCATGGCTGGTTAGGAAAAGTTATCAGGACGTAATATGAAAAGCAAGATGTCACGGAAATTGATTGGAACGAGTGAATATAATTAGAAAAAAAGAAAAAGAAAAAAATGTCTCAAGCCCAGCGGATTGATTATCACCAGTCTCTTCCCATAATGTTTTTGAACGCTAAATAGATTAGCAAATGGATGATTAATCAAAAGGAGATGAATAATAAACAGATTTAAAACACTTCATGGATCTATGATTTCTGAAATGTTAATATGCCTGATATTCTCATTGAAAACAAAGTACATAACTATTTATACGCCCCCTCAATTATTGCGGAAAAAGAGGTATACCTTAAAATATACTAGATTTGTCTATTAGTAAATGTTTCCACATATATCTATTTCATTCTATCGAACCTAGAGTTACTAATGGATGGCCTTTTAGCCTTGTTCATGCAGAATATTACCTATTTTTATTAGCATAGATAATAATAAATATCATGTAAACAAAAGCAAAATATGCTAATAATAATAATAATAATAATAATAATAATAATAATAATAATAATAATAATAATAATAATAATAATGCATACAATTAGATTTATTTGCAACGAACATTAACCAGTATAATTCCTCTACTTCTTCTAGCGATCATATCTCCAAGACTTAAACGATGACGTCACCAAACTTCTGCAACCCGCTCGAAACTCTCACGTCATTGGAAGATTCACACACGTGTGAACTAGTTTATCGATGTGGAACTAACAATCAAATGAATGTCTTTTTAAATATTTCCGTGTTCCCCGAGGTCTGGGGGTTTTTCCTATTGGCTTCGAGTTCTTGGTTTAAAACTAATTGCCCTTCCGTGATACCAGTATAGCCGTCATGCTTAACATTACCAATGTCGTTAAAAAAATTTGGGTATATAAAATTTTTTCAATATTTAGAGTCCCCTATCCAAAGGATTGGGTTTTCTCTTATTATTAGTGTATGCGATCCGTCAAAAAATGACGGCTTAATATTTAGATGGATATGCACACACACGCACACACAGACTCAGCCCCTCTAACCAATGTATGACTACTCTGTGTCCTCATACCTGAATGTGACCGGACACGCGCTCGCGTATATATATATATATATATATATATATATATATATATATATATATATATATGTGTGTGTGTGTGTGTGTGTATACAGTATATATATGTATGTATATATATATGTATATATTTATATATATGTATGTATGTATGTATGTATATACTGTATATATATGTATGTATATATATGTATATATATGTATGTATATATATATGTATATATATATATATATTTATATATATGTATGTATGTATATATATGTATATGTATACATATGTATATACATATATGTACATATATATATATATATATATATATATATATATATATATATATACTATACACACACACACACATATATATATATATATATATATATATATATATATATATATATATATATATATATATATTATACACATCCAGACACTTATTCTTTATTACATATGGGAGATTTTATCGTGTTTTAATTTGTTCCCTTTCCACCATACTGACATCTTCAGCTGTTGGATAAGAACTTCAGTTGTTCAAAGTAATATTTATTATTCTTAGAACATGTCTCTATTTCTTGACCCATTTTTTATGAGTCCATCGAACATTCATTAAGTTTGATTCTAATAGTTATTTCCTATAGATTTCCTTCGTGTATGGTTCCATAAGCAGCCTGAGATGCATCTATTAAGCAATTGCTGAGAACAGACAAAGTATTACCTAAGGTTTCCGTTGCTCTACTGTACGTTTTACGGTGCTTTTGATTCGAGCAACGTTATTCGATACTGAAAAATACTGTGACAAGTACTGGTTAATAACACTGATCGCTTATCCATCCTTTCTGCGGATTCACCATTTTCTGATATTTTAGTTTCACATCTGTCAAATTACTTAAGATATTAAGGATTATATGATTTAGTAATAAAACAGTTCAGTGAAGAGAAAATACAAAACTGGGATTGGAAAAAAGATACTAGAATAATAGAAGTAGTTTATGTTTTTTATGTTTTTTTAATGCAGCCTAATGGTAGGCTTACTCATATAATAGGCACTTAATTTAAAAGCCAAATAAACTAAAATTTGCCATTATGGAAATTTGTTTAAAAATTTTCTTTTTCTATGGAATGACAATGCTCTAGCTGATATTTAATTTCAAAGTTAAATAACCCTAATTTAGATAGAAAGACTCATTGGCATATGACAAATAAGATATTACGCCAAAATGTTCTTCACCCAAAACAGGATGCGAAACGATGCTGACGAGCCATCTGCGTAGGTGAAATGATTGACAAGTGTTATGTAAGTCTTTCGCATACAGCCTTATATCAGTAGGTGAACACAGAGTGGGAAAGTGATCGTGTATTAAAAGAAAGGCCTCTATTAAAATAAACGTCTGTACAAGTATGTATATTTAATTACGTCCATAATCGATGTACACTAATTTCCATTTTATATAGCTCTTATAGAACACTTTGCTTACCGCAGTCCCACGCAGACGAGCAACACGTAAAGCGAATCAAAACGGGTTTTTCAAGCACCATAGGCTAATAATCAACTACAAGTGGCTGCGTAACACGAAGCCAAAGATGTAGGATGACGTTGTAAACGAAAAACCTCTAAAACATAGACATTACAACAACCTAAGAGTCTTTTAAAGCAATTTCAGTAATTGCTAGTTCGAGAAAAAGTATCAGCTTTGGCAAAGCTGTTGATTGCAGATAATGAAGCTTAATAAAGATATCGGGACTGATATTCAAAT
>NC_090761.1:6669238-6679238 GCF_036898095.1 Palaemon carinicauda
TTTGTGTGTCGGGTCGCTCTTCTCCCTTTTCCATCTAAGCACGTCATTATATGAATTGATATCCTTATATATATATATATATATATATATATATATATATATATATATATATATATATATATATATATTATATATATATATATACATATATTATACATAAATATATATATATATATATATATATATATATATATATATATAGTGTATATATATGATATTATATATATATATATATATGTATATATTTATATATATTTATATGTATATATATATATATATATATATATATATATATATATATATATATATATAAGAAGACAAAAAAATAGGTGATGAATGGAGAAGCATTGATTTAAAATCCCAAGATAGCGAGAGACGACTGGCGAAATCTAACCGAGGGCCTTTGCGCCAATGGGGGTATGAGGAGATGATGATTGTCCGTTTGTCCTTTTGTTCGTTTGTTTGTTTGTGAACAACTTCCTGGGCCACAATTTAATCATAGAGGAAGGAAACTTTAAGGGATTAATTGTTATGTTAAGACGTGGAATTGATTCAATTTTCTAAAGTTCTATGTCAAAGGTCAAGGTCAAGGTCGAGCAAAAGGCCGACTGAATTAACCCTAATCTTAACCCCAAGTTCGCATGTGGTTGACACAGACTTCATATACGCCAACGGTCTAAATTGATTCTGGGAAAAGCAAGCTGGTTTCGAGAAATAAGATGCCGTGGCGGAGGTCTGCGGTCTTAGTTTTAGTTATGTTGTTCTGCCATTGTATTATATTCCCTAAGAAGAACAAATAAATTATATGATTTAACCCTTGTTCTGGAAAACGCTCGCCCAATAGACATGAATTTAATGAATTTTTATGACGGGAGAGTACAGTACAGTATAATGAAACATACAAAGTCATGCACAAAATACCAAATGAGTAGCAAATATTGATTTAATTATTATAGATATTTAAGTTTAATTGTTATTCTAAATTACAGGCCATAATTTTTTCCTTTTTTTTTTTTTTTTTTTGGCATTTAGAAATAAATAACGAATGTATTAACTTGTGTTACTAGATAACTTTAATGTTCCTTTTTTTGGCATTTAGAAATAAATAACGAATTTATTAGCTTGTGTTATTAGATAACTATAATGTTCCTTCAATGTTTCAAATTGATCATATTGGAAAAATACACAATGATTTATGTAAACGTTTATACACAAATGTTGAGACGCACCAATCATTCACATACACATATACAAAACGACATTCCATGAAGAATGTGTATTATTGTCACGCACACAACTGCGCACACATACACATGCTAGTCCACGCGCGCAGTCACGTCCTGCGCACGCGTCGTCGAGAGAGCTGTTTTCACGGGCGTCGGAACAGACCTTGAGGAATCTCCTGAGGGACGGGGAAGGGAAAGAAGGGAAGGGGGTTCCTTTGGAGGTGAGGGGGAGGAAGATCATGAGGGAAGAAATTTGAGGGGGAGGGACGAGTGGTATGGTGAGAGTAAATTGTTTTTTGGATATATTTACTTAACTTAATGGTTCTGCTGTTATCTCTTTTTTCGTTCTCTACACTATTAACTTTTCCCTCTTCCAAAAATTTCTACATAAATGTTCAGTGTACTATGCTTATGAATATATGTGTATTTATGTGTTTTGAAAAATATATATCTCTTGTTTCTCTGCTTTATGTATGTATGTATGTTCTTTGAAATGCATAATCTCTTTGTTGATTGGTGGGTATGATTACTGCAATATTCATAATCAAAATCATTGAAATAATTGATTAAGAATAAATTATGGACGAAAATGAGATTATAAAAAGAAAAATGCCACTTTCTCTTAAAAAGAAGAGTATTCAGTCACATTGTCCTACCAGTATTAACTTAGGTATCAGAAACTTGGAGCCTTGATAAAGCCTTAGAACATAAGCTACTTACAAATCAAAGACCTATGGAAAAAATTAATGATGAAAATAACACTGAGAGACAGACAATGAGCAACGTGGATACGAGAGCAAACTAGAGTAGAGGGTATTCTAACAACATGTACGAATACTAAATAGACATGAGCAGGACACATAATGAAAATGACCGATAATAGATGGACATTAAGAAGAAAAGAATGGGTCCTTAGAGATTGTAAAAGTAGCAGGAGAAGGAAGAGAAGACAATGGATTGAGGAACTAAGAAAATTTGTGGGTGTGGACTGGCATAGAAAGACCATAAACACATTCAAGTGGAAGGACATGGCTGAGGTCTTTGTTCTGCAGAGGACTAGTAAAGAAAGAAACAATTAAGATGGAAAACTTTAAACAGTCCAAATACCTTGACCAGAAAAAGAAAAAAAGAAAAAATAAGGAAAATGAACAAGAAATTATACACAGTCTGGATTCATATCTACTTTTGGGATCCCTTTAAAAAAGAATGCATAATATTTCTTGGGTCTGTATGAATCTTTTCGAAATATGCATCGAGAGACATATAGACAGATAGAAAGACAATAAAAGTGAATGTTCTGTATTGGTGGTAACTTACAATAGCCCCCTCCCCACCACCCCTAAGTACCATTCAGTCTATGTATAAGACATAATTATCAATTTTCAATGATCGATTTAGTGTGTTGTCCACCAGATAGAAAATAATCGTTAAATATTAAGTGCCATTTTGTAGCCAGAAGTAGCAAGATCAATCAGTGGATAAACAATTCCTTTTTATCGCATCAATGTCAGGATTGGAAAAGCAATAGTTGCTTCTACGGATCGAATCTATGGTCATTACCAAACTCCCATTTATAACGAACATGATTTCAAAGGTTCCAGTAGTAATGGGTGTAGAGAAACTGGAATTAATATTTCACGGTTATTTATATAAAAAAAGGTAAAAGTTTTTAGGGTAAATGTTTTTATATGGAAAATGTTTCACGGGAACTAATTCATTGCTGTCTCTTTCCCCGTATTATTTATAACGAGCACCGTAATCACCGTCGTCTTGTTCATGAAAGGTTCATATATTATTGCACAGTCAATATTAAAGTTTTTTAAAAGTTCCTCTTTTCACGGGAACACTCAGCGATTGGGTTTTTGCTAAATCAAATTAAAATGTCTTTGCCTCCATTTATCATTTTTTATTATCCATGTAATTCCATGTTTATCGATTGTATGGCTTCAGCCAGTTAGGATCGTTACCCTACGGAAATAGGGTCTCCTGGACTACTCCCTTCGTCAGGAGACCGTAGACTTCTCCCTATGAAAAGTGTTCGGCATCCTTGGATCCTGCAAACTCCAGAAGGTTTTCAACTAAAAATGTTTGAGTTTTGGCAGATTAACTATTAAAAGGATGGGTGTACATAGGGGCCTTTTTCAGTCTCTTTCCCACCCTTGGTTATTTGTTTTTATACATATCTCATTTTTACACTTTCCACTTGCTTTATGTTTCTCATGAAACATACATTCTGACGTTATGTTTGTCCTTGATACGTGTAGAAATTATACATATTTATTCAATATAATCCATTATTATCCTATTTTTTCTCTTCCTCAACAAAATATTTTTTCTATGAGGAGCAGGAACTGTTTAAGAGTAATCCCACCAGACATTTTCTTGATCTCCATGCGCGCACTCACACACAAACACACACACACACCTATATATATATATATATATATATATATATATATATATATATATATGTATATATATATAATATAATGTTTGTAAATATTTATAAACACAAACTTTATATATATATATATAATATATATATATGTATATATATATATATATATATATATATATATATATATATATATATATAATGTGTGTGTGTATATAACGTAAATATATATATATATATATATATATATATATATATATATACGTATATATATATATATATATATATATATATATATATATATATATATATATATATAAAATGCGGTGCTTGCTCATATGCTTAAGCATAAAAATATGGGGTGTTTTTAATATAAAACAATTTTAGGAAAGTACTGGATCATTTATGCTGTACATATTGCTCGTATAATAGATTTGAGGTATCATTTCTCTATCCGTTGCAAAAATAATAGAACACATTTATTAACATGAATCACTCTTGGATGCCAGGCATAAAGACAGATACTCTATAGAAATAATCTAAAACCTTCATATGCGTTTTTTACTTCCTCGTATAATTTATAAAGAAAGTAAATTTTTTTTCAGCTTTCAGGCTTATAGTTCACCCATGCAACTTGATTGCAGAAAATAACTGTCGAGCGGTGTTATAAAGACATGTGAAAGATATATATGGCAAAATGAGGCGATGAAAGCTGTCAAAGGTGAATTTAGTTTAATCATGTCTGCAAACATTTGTGTATTTTTGTCTCTTTACATCCGGTTCTTTCCTAAATAAAGGGTTATTTTATTCGTATTATAGTATTATAGACTTCCCTAAGATGATTGAGAGGAAACTGGGTTAGTTCTTTCG
Source organism: Palaemon carinicauda (assembly GCF_036898095.1). Classification (NCBI taxonomy): domain Eukaryota; kingdom Metazoa; phylum Arthropoda; class Malacostraca; order Decapoda; family Palaemonidae; genus Palaemon; species Palaemon carinicauda. Next base: position 6,673,730 of record NC_090761.1, read on the forward strand.
CTTTACTCCTCATAGAGACTTACTGTTCCAGAAATTCTGTGCGCAATTTTGTGCTTGCATGTTTGTATGTTTGAGACCTAAAGAAACATATTTGTTCAAATTCAGTTTTAGTCACTGTCAAAATGTGTTAATATTCTTCCCTTTTCAAATGATGGTAATAAATGGAAATATTTAAAAGTTTAAAGATAAATCAAAAGCAACAGATGCATGAAACAGATATTTGCAGTCACAGCGTCCTGGTGACCAGATACATAAACGTATCAACAACCGAAGCATGTCAAGGAGAAACTATGAAATGACTACTTATAACTGAGGAAGTAAACTTGTGAATCTCCTTAAAACAGTCAAGCTTTAGCTCAGAAAAAGAAAAGTTAAGTTTTTTAGTGAAATCTGTCAAGTCGCAAGTGTAGCTTGAACTTGGAAACTACAGATTATGAATCAACATTGATCGGATAAGTAGTGTGATGCAATTGATGGGAGTTGAATCTTCAATACACTGATGTACAACACTAAATTGCAAATAAACATTCACTTGGCTCAAAATTAAGGTTAAAAGATTAATAGCAATTTTCTAAATACAATTTTATGAAGATTCATTCTTCTTTGTATCTCCTTATTTACTATTACTTGCTAAGTTTTCATAAACTTGAATATGGTTTTACATTTTCTTCCTATACAGTTTCAATATCTTCTTTCTCATTATTTTGTTTACATTATTAGTTTGAAAATTCTCAGACCATTTCAATTTTGTCTTTTGGACTTATCAATTTTTCTCAAAACTATAATCGACTACTTTCGCTTTTTTCCGACGAACCTCAATGACATTGCAAAAGAAAGCCATCGAGACCAAAGTCCACCACCTGCACAGCGGATCCCCTCGGACGCTGTGTCATCAGCATGACACGCTCCTGACCAGACGTGACACAATTTGCTTTAGGGAACGTAGTCTGTTGTTTGTTTGGTTAGGGTCTGAGGAATACTACACCCTTGTCTGAGCACTGCTGATGGGTAGAGGAATACCGTCCACATCCGAGTTTGAATGCTGCTGAGACGTAGAGGAATACCACAACCGAGTTTGAATGCTGCTGAGAGGTAGAGGAATACCACAACCGAGGTTGAATGCTGCTGAGAGGTAGAGGAATACCACAACCGAGTTTTAATACTGCTGAGGAGTAGAGGGATACCACATGCGAGTTTGAATACTGCCGAGGAGGTAGAGGAATACCACAATCGAGTTTGAATATTGCTGAGAGGTAGAGGCATACCACATTCGGGTTTGAATACTGCTGAGGAATAGAGGGATACCACAGGCGAGTTTGAATACTGCCGAGGAGGTAGAGGAATACCACAACAGAGTTTGAATACTACTGAGGGGTAGAGGAATACCACAACCGAGTTTGAATACTGCTGAGGAGTAGAGGGATACCACATGCGAGTTTGAATACTGCCGAGGAGGTAGAGGAATACCACAATCGAGTTTGAATATTGCTGAGAGGTAGAGGCATACCACATTCGGGTTTGAATACTGCTGAGGAGTAGAGGGATACCACAGGCGAGTTTGAATACTGCCGAGGAGGTAGAGGAATACCACAACAGAGTTTGAATACTACTGAGGGGTAGAGGAATACCACAACCGAGTTTGAATACTGCTGAGGAGTAGAGGGATACCACATGCGAATTTGAATACTGCTGAGAGGTAGAAGAATACCATAACCGAGTTTGAATACTGCCGAGGGGTAGAAGGATACCACATTCGAGTTTGAATACTGCTGAGAGGTAGAGGAATACCACATTCGAGTTTGAATACTGCTGAGAGGTAGAGGAATACCATATTCGAGTTTAAATACTGCTGAAAGGTAGAGGAATACCACAACTGCTGAGGTGTAGATAATATAGCACAAGTGCCATGAATTTTTCTGTCAATATCTGTTCAACAACAATCTCAAAAATACGTAAAAATCGAACTTTAGCGAGTTCTTTGCGAAACGCGTGGCTCAAGAATGAAGTACTTAACGAATGTTTGGCCCAACACTCACGACTTACAAAAAGCAGTAATGTTCAATGTTCACGGTCTACTGTTCAGATCAACAATGGAAAAAACATTATATATATATATATATATATACATATATATATATATACATACTGTATATATATATATATATATATATATATATATATATATATATATATATATATATATGTGTGTGTGTGTGTCTGTGTGTAATAAGAAAAACTATTAATATATTCGAAAGTATTAGCAAAATTAAATAATATAGGCTACCTGGCCTATAACTTTGAAGATTTGAAAAGGCAAAATTGTGACTGTAAACTAAGTATGCAGAATATTTATGAATGCGTGTGCATTGGTGCCTTTATATTTGCCTAGCCGGGTAGATGCTCGCCCAATTCGGTACCTGTACTGGTACAAGGGTAGGGGCCACGTGCTCAGCAAAGGATACTGGGGGGAGGGGCTATGTGCAACCCCCCCCCCCGCCCCCACACAATCCTGTCCCCACACACCCTCCTCCCCACAACAGCCTCCGGACGATTATGCCAGATAATAGGAAGGACTGACCAACCGCCATGTAAATTAAGTGCTATTGATTCTTGCCTTGTGTTTTCTCACTCAGGCGAGAAATTTCGGCATGTGCGCTGGGTCTCTCTCTCTCTCTCTCTCTCTCTCTCTGGGCAGGTGAGGTGGGCTATCAATCGTAAAATGGAGCTAACGGGAGAATCGGAATACAAAATGAGGGGAGCTGGGTAGAAATTGGAAAAAAGTGATTCAGAGAGAGAGAGAGAGAGAGAGAGAGAGAGAGAGAGAGAGAGAGTTCATTTACAAAATAAAACAATATGGGAAGCCACAGACCAATTATAATACAAAAAGGTTGCATAGAAAAATGCTAATAGAAAAAGGGAGACTTTTTTAAGTGCAACTTTAGTACAAGATTCCAGGCGATGAATCTGAATGGATCACGTAGACTAGAGAGAGAGAGAGAGAGAGAGAGAGAGAGAGAGAGAGAAACCATGAAAACAATCTACATATGACTTTATCTTTACGAGGCCTTAAAGAAAAGGATGTCATTTTGTGGGCTGAAGATAACCCGTAGGGCACTACATGTAATTGGGTTGTTAGCAGATCAATGATAAAGCTCTTTGTCGTAATTAGGCAATGGTAATTGTAAATCTAATTTCACGTCTCTCCTCCTCCAAGGTAATAGGACAGGTGACAGATGGATGGAACGATAAAAAAACTGAAAGAAATAAAATGAGGGGAGATAAGAGAGGGAAAACTGCATCATGTGTAGCCTGTTTAAGTGTGGGTGGAGGGGTAGGCTGAATGGACAGTACAATGGTAAGGGAAACGACCGCCGGTCAATCAGCCAGGAGAGGTGAATCGTTATACAATAATTACAATTTATTTTGCACCACTCTCCCGCATTGATCCGATAAGTGGCCAACCGTGCAGGGAAAAGCTGTCAGTGAAAACGGTCCTTGGGCTGGGCCGGTGGGAGGGGGAGGGAGGTATCGAAAACGGAAACGGGTGAGGAGGAGGAGGAGAGACTCAATTAATCGCTTTTGTCGCTCGCGTCAGCCCAAACTCACTCTCTCTCTCTCTCTCTCTCTCTCTCTCTCTCTCTCTCTCTCTCTCTCTCTCTCTCTCTAGGCCTTAATGACCATTGTAACTTAGTCGTTTGATGTTGATAAAGTGGGTTTTATTGAGGGAGCCTCTCATTGATTGATCCGGGATTACGTTTCCCATCTTCCGTCTCGTCTGTTGTTTGTGAATTAGAACGCCAAAGAGGGTAGATGTGCTATTAATTAGCTCCCATTGTGGGCGATGTCAGGTGAGTCGTTTCTTCCTACTGTCTCGCAGCGGGTGTGTCATTTCATGAAAAGGAAGTAGATTATTGATCCGATGGACACCGCCGCTCACAGACCCTCCCTCCATTTACCTCTTTAGCTAATTTTTATTTTGTTATTGACTTTCGTTGTCCTGTTCCATTCCACACACACACACACACACACACACACACACACACACACACACACATATATATATATATTCATATGTGTGTATGTGTATATAAAACAATATTATATATATATATATATATATATATATGTGTGTGTGTGTGTGTGTGTGTGTGTATACATGGAAAATAGTACCAGAGTTATAATGTACATGTTTATTGCTTAGCTTTCGGAAAATCTATTTCCATCATCAGAGCCTAAAAATAGAATGCATTGAACAAGTTAAACCATAGTTTGATAAATATTTAAAACGGAAATCTAAAATGAACACACTAAAACTTTTGAAATAAAATGAGAATAACTTAAAACTATAAAATTGATCTAAATACACGATAAATATCGAAGCGCCAGCGCTATAAACTCACATAGATTAAAATTACACACAGGTTAGTTCGTACGTTGCTCGTCCCAGGTTTAGTTTAAGTTGGTGCTGAAATATTGCCTCCATTATCACTACGTATCTCAGGTATCATTAAAGATAGTATTTTCCCCTTCCAATGCTATGAGCAAATTTTTCAAATTTAAAGACCGGATCTCAGATGATCTTTGTTCGGGTGTCATATGCAAATATAAGTGTGATCGCTGTAATGCATCGTATATTGGGAAAAGTTACTTGTTTACTTGTTACTTGTTTTGGGTTTAAATCCAACCCTCCACTGAAGTCGAGTGAACTACTTCTCGGGCGGGTCCATATTAATCATCTAACGAAACATTTTCATTATAACTTATACAATTCTTTGATTGTAGCATCTTCCAAATCATATGATCTTGTAAAAAGTAATGTCTTTAGTTTCTTCTTAAATTCAATTGCTCCCTTTAGGTCCTTCATTTCAGTTGGCAGTTTATTATAGTGTCTAGGCGCACAGTAGCTAAAAGCCCTTTCACCAAATTTACTATTTGTTCTTGGTTCAGATAGCCCATGTTTGTCACTCATGTGTCTTGTGTTAACATTTGTTTCTAGTTCTAGTTTATTCAGGCATTCTTTTTAGATATTTTGGTTCATTTTGGTTCAGTATCTTAAACGTTAGTAAGAGTAGCTTGTATTCAATTCTCGCTTTTACCGGTAGCCAGTGTAAAGTGAGAGATATCACCGTGCAAGAATATCTGAGCACCTCGGTCGTTCACCTAGAACGGGTAATTATATGGCAAAACCACCCCATTCAGCTATCAGAGACCACTCCCTAAGTGAGAACCACCCAATGTCCAAGGAGAATGTTTCCATCTTGGCCACTTCGCAGTGTAAACTTGACATAGTGATAACGTATTGTTATTAAGGTCTACTAATTTTGTGCGTGGAATTCCTCTTCTGTAACTGATGTTCACGCTGCCGTTGGAAAGGAAAGAGAGTGAGTTTTCTTCTTCATACTTTGATTATGTGTAAACAAAAGACAATTAAAGCATTAGTTTTTTAGGATCCGAACATGTGAAAAAGAAAATATGATGCTTAGATAATATGTTTATGGAGAGAAAGCTA
>NC_090761.1:6684238-6699238 GCF_036898095.1 Palaemon carinicauda
GCTACCCGCATGGCCTTGGCTAATTACCAGTAATATACTGCGCAGTCAAATGTCTTGAAAACAGTCATTGCCTGATTTAGTGGCTGCCTCCCAGGCTAAATGCCCTCAGAGGAATGAACAGCAACGAGACGGGATTATCATTATAATTAGGGTGGGGTCCAAGAAGGAAGGGCTGTATCCAAAGGTCCCTGTTTCTGCTTCTGTCTTAAATAAGACGAAGAAATTATTGGTCACAATTTCGCTTTTGCTACACTTAAAGTTGACAAAAAATAGCGAGAGAGAGAGAGAGAGAGAGAGAGAGAGAGAGAGAGAGAGAGAGAGAGAGAGAGAGAGAGAGAGAGAGAGAGAGAGAGAGAGAGAGGTAACCACTAGTAAGCTACAAATTCCTCCTAACAAAGAGGAAAATAAAAAAAAATGCATTATTGTTAAATGCCTACGTCACTCGGGTCACGTTTAACGTTTATACAATCTAATGCCTGTAAGTTTTATAAGTTCAAGTATCCAAAATCAATGTCGCCTATTTTGAATAAATATCATCCCCAGAAGAGTTCGCATTTCTAGGTCCTGACAGAACATTTTGCTGTTAAGTGAAACAAGACAACTAAGGAATAATCCACCACATCGTCGTGACTGTAATAGAAATAACACTGGAAATTATTTTAATTCCATTATATTTCAACTTCTGATCTTTAAAAGGTCTTAGAAGTTTTTCTTCCTTCAACCTCGTTATCCACCTTTTAATACAAGTTGTCTTTTCAGTTTAAACTACCAAAGTTATCGATTACATCTTGATAATCCGATGTTATTCGGAATAGATGAAGCCTTTATGAGAAGTCTTAGGATTGATTTGAATTAAGAATAGTTTATAGACATAGACATTTCTACGTAAGACACTATATCTCCGCCTGGCCTATTATTCTGTTTGGTAGGATTATATATCTGATGTTTTAAATTAAGAGATAAGGGAGGCCACCGATGCATATGGTAAGAATATCTTGATATTTAAAATCACATAGTGTTTAGAATTTCACTTCTAGATCCCAATGTTGCCATAATTTCTCAGTGATATCAAATGTCCTTGATTTATCATTGGTGCAAAGAATCTCTGATTATCATTCCCATTAGTTAGCTAGACTTTTGTTAATTTCAATCTAATTAGAAAGACGATTGTTCAAAATTTAATTGCTCTTGCCGGTTGATTTAATACGATGGTTATTTATTTGAAATTATAGGTGTTATTACAGTACTATAGTCAATTCCTTTCAGTAAGGCAGATTTGCACCGACTCGCAGGGGTGCCCCTTTAGCTAGGAAAAGTTTCCTGATCGTTGTTTGGTTGGACAAGATAATTCTAACCAATGAGAGAGCAGAAAACAAGCTAAAAGGGCACGGCTGCGAGTCAGTTCAAATGCGCGTCATTAAAAAAAAAATAGTATAGTGAGGACCAGGAATTACAGATATCGTATATTTCCTTTTTATCTTGTTTTATGTATTCCTGGATACAGGAGTCTCTTGCTCCGAAGGGCACCTATCATGCCCTTATTTTGGGGCAAGTAACCAAACAGATTGTGTAGGGAGAGAAGCCAGAGATTGGGTGTCTGTGTGTGTGTGTGCGCATGTGTGTAAATCCGGATGAAAAAGAAAGAGGTGTGAGCGATAAACAAAAATACCATCGAAAGGAATTTTATTGTTCGGCCTTGAAGTCAGCGGTTGAAACTCTCTCGAGGGGAAAACAGCAGAATTTATTTCTGCTTGACTGACGTCTGCTACTGCTGCCTCCTGCTCGTTCCTCAGATGTTGTAAGGGAAAGATTTCGCTGTCGAGATTTTGATGTTTTTAATTTTCCATTTTGAAAGAGAACTCAAGTATCCTTCCGAAATGTTTGTGCAAGAGGATATCAGTTCGTCAATTCCTCAATATGATGCGACTTTATTTTTCAAATTCAATCCCATATATGATTGAATAGTAAACTTATCGCCTATCATTCAGGATCCAGAATGAATGATGGCTTTATGTATATATATATATATATATATATAATATATATATGTATATATATATATAATATATATATGTATATATATAATGAGAGTGGTGAGAGACTGGTAGATATGTGTGTTGAACAAGAGATGGTAATAAGTGCTAGCTTTTTTAAAAAGAAAGATAAAAATAAGTATACATGGGTAAGAGTGGCAAATGGAAGAGTAGTAGAAAGGGCATTAATGGATTATGTGTTGATAACAAAAAGAATGTTTGGAAGATTGAAAGACGTGCACGTGTTTAGGGGTATGGCTAACGGTATGTCTGATCATTTTTTGGTGGAAGGAAAATTGGTTGTAGCAAAAGAGTGGGGGAATAGAGTAGGTGGATGTAAAAGGGAGCTAGTGAGGGTTGAAGAGCTAATAAAACCGGGGGTAAAAAGTAAATATCAGGAAAGGTTGAAAATGGCATATGACGAGGTGAGAGTAAGAGAAACTGGTAATTTAGAGGAGGAGTGGAAGTTAGCAAAAGAAAATTTTGTTGGGATTGCAAGTGATGTATGTGGCAAGAAGGTTGTTGGAGGCAGCATGAGGAAGGGCAGTGAATGGTGGAATGAAGGAGTGAAGGTAAAAGTGGAAGAGAAAAAGAAGGCTTTTGAAGAATGGCTGCAGAGTAATAGTATAGAGAAGTATGAAAAATATAGAGAGAAAAAGGTGGAAGTAAAGCGCAAGGTACGTGAGGCAAAGAGGGCAGCTGACCTGAGGTGGGGTCAGGGACTGGGTCAGTCATATGAAGAGAATAAGAAGAAGTTTTGGAAAGAAGTGAAGAGAGTAAGGAAGGCCGGCGCAAGAATTGAAGAGACAGTGAAAGATGGAAATGGAAGGTTGTTAAAAGGAGAGGAGGTAAGAAAAAGGTGGGCGGAATATTTTGAAAGTTTGCTGAATGTTGAGGATGATAGGGAGGCAGATATAATTGCGGTTCCAGGTGTTGAGGTGCCAGTGATGGGAGATGAGAATGAGAGAGAGATTACAATAGAGGAAGTGAGGAGAGCACTAGATGAAACGAGAGTAGGAAAAGCATCGGGTATGGATGGTGTGAAAGCTGAGATGTTGAAGGAAGGGGGTGTGACTGTACTTGAATGGTTGGTGAGATTGTTTAATGTGTGTTTTGTGTTGTCAATGGTACCAGTAGATTGGGTCTGTGCATGTATTGTACCACTATATAAGGGTAAGGGAGATGTGCATGAGTGTTGTAATTCAAGAGGTATTAGTTTGTTGAGTGTAGTTGGAAAAGTGTATGGTAGAATACTGATTAATAGGATTAAGGATAAAACAGAGAATGCAATCTTGGAAGTACAGGGTGGTTTTAGAAGAGGTAGGGGTTGTATGAATCAGATTTTTACAGTTAGGCAGATATGCGAGAAATATTTAGCAAAAGGTAAGGAGGTGTATGTTGCGTTTATGGATCTGGAGAAAGCATATGATAGAGTTGATAGGGAAGCAATGTGGAATGTGATGAGGTTATATGGAGTTGGTGGAAGGTTGTTGCAAGCAGTGAAAAGTTTCTACACAGGTAGTAAAGCATGTGTTAGAATAGGAAATGAGGTGAGCGATTGGTTTCCGGTGAGAGTGGGGCTGAGACAGGGATGTGTGATGTCGCCGTGGTTGTTTAACTTGTATGTTGATGGAGTGGTGAGAGAGGTGAATGCTAGAGTGCTTGGACGAGGATTAAAACTGGTAGGCGAGAATGATCATGAATGGGAGGTAAATCAGTTGTTGTTTGCGGATGATACTGTACTGGTAGCAGACACAGAAGAGAAGCTTGACCGACTAGTGACAGAATTTGGAAGGGTGTGTGAGAGAAGGAAGTTGAGAGTTAATGTGGGTAAGAGTAAGGTTATGAGATGTACGAGAAGGGAAGGTGGTGCAAGGTTGAATGTCATGTTGAATGGAGAGTTACTTGAGGAGGTGGATCAGTTTAAGTACTTGGGGTCTGTTGTTCCAGCAAATGGTGGAGTGGAAGCAGATGTACGTCAGAGAGTGAATGAAGGTTGCAAAGTGTTGGGGGCAGTTAAGGGAGTAGTAAAAAATAGAGGATTGGGCATGAATGTAAAGAGAGTTCTATATGAGAAAGTGATTGTACCAACTGTGATGTATGGATCGGAGTTGTGGGGAATGAAAGTGATGGAGAGACAGAAATTGAATGTGTTTGAGATGAAGTGTCTGAGGAGTATGGCTGGTGTATCTCGAGTAGATAGGGTTAGGAACGAAGTGGTGAGGGTGAGAACGGGTGTAAGAAATGAGTTAGCGGCTAGAGTGGATATGAATGTGTTGAGGTGGTTTGGCCATGTTGAGAGAATGGAAAATGGCTGTCTGCTAAAGAAGGTGATGAATGCAAGAGTTGATGGGAGAAGTACAAGAGGAAGGCCAAGGTTTGGGTGGATGGATGGTGTGAAGAAAGCTCTGGGTGATAGGAGGATAGATGTGAGAGAGGCAAGAGAGCGTGCTAGAAATAGGAATGAATGGCGAGCGATTGTGACGCAGTTCCGGTAGGCCCTGCTGCTTCCTCCGGTGCCTTAGATGACCGCGGAGGTAGCAGCAGTAGGGGACTCAGCAGTATGAAGCTTCATCTGTGGTGGAAATGTGGGAGGTTGGGCTGTGGCACCCTAGCAGTACCAGCTGAACTCGGCTGAGTCCCTGGTTAGGCTGGAGGAACGTAGAGAGTAGAGGTCCCCTTTTTGTTTTGTTTCTTGTTGTTGTCGGCTACCCCCCAAAATTGGGGGAAGTGCCTTTGGTATATGTATGTATGTATATATAATATATATATGTATATATATAATATATATATGTATATGTATATATATATATATATATATATATATATATCATCATCATCATCAGTAGTTGATAGTCCACTGCAGGACAAAGGCGTCAGACTTATCTTTCCACTCCCGTCTGTTTGTGGTCTTTCCATGTCAGTGTATGAAACATAAATTTACAAGTAAATTGATAAAGAATAGTATCAGAAAAAACTAACAATATTTATTTATTTTTTGGGTGAGCAAACGAAAAACGTACAGGTATATCTACAAACGTCTACTTTAACTTCATGCATACACACATACACACACATATATATGTATACCTATATGTGTGTATATATATATGTATATATATATATATATGTATATATATATATATATATATATATATATATATATATATATATATATATATGTATATGTATATGTATATGTATATGTGTAAAGGGCTTTTTATATATATACCTGTACGTTTTTGATTGAGGGGTATCGTGAGCGAGTGTCCTTCTTTCATGTGTTAATCGTTTTTTAATGCCCAGCACTGGAATTGGTAGTTATGGGAATTGTATATGTAAAGTTAAGTAGATTGTATCTTTCCGATGAATTGACAAAATATTTAGGAATAAAATTTTAATATTATCCCACTAACGAAAATTATTCATCTAAAAAGTATTGGTAATCTTTCAATATAAATAGGACAATTTACTACGCTTTCGGTAATAATAGTAGCATTTATTGTGGAACTCTACGGTATCCTCTCGTACGTGTTCATTTTTATGTAGTTCAAGGTAAAATGACACATTTTTCGTCATAGTGGACTATTCTTTTATTAAAATAATTTGAGTCGATAGAAAGTTCTCTTAATATACGAACTAGAAAACAGCTTAAACCTCTTACAATTGAAAGTAGTTCCAGGCTTTTTTCGCCTATACTTATTTCCATTTTAGTATCATGTAACTACCTTTTGATAATAAAATATAATTTCATTATAATACTTGTAAATAAATTCATCATACCTTAATCACATCAAAAGTGAGGTGAAAAGTATGACATTATTATAAACATACCGGAACAAAATATAAGCAGACTTCATGTCAGTTTGTTGGGAAGCAATTCAAGTAATTAAATAAATTACGGTGCCAAGAATTCTAGGTTAATGTTATTGGTGTATGTATGCACGCAACGTATTTTTATATGATGTACCCTGCCAAATACACACACACACACACACACATACATATGTATATATGTGTATATATTTGTATGTATGTATGTATATATATATATATATATATATATATATATATACATATATATATATACATATATATATATACATACATACAGTGTGTGTATATATATATATATATATATATATATATATATATATATATATATATATACACACACATACACGTGTATGATGCTGGTCACGCATAATATACATGACATTTTGTGTTTTAAGATATACAGCTTTGCATAGTCTATTGATAACGAATTCGCTGTATCTTGGATAACACACACACCCTGAGGACATCCTCAAACGCATCTTATCAACTTTGGTCCGTAGCAAAGAAAAATAGATGAATTGTTACCGGCGCATTTATAATCTATTTGCTAAATTTCGAGGGAACCCATGTGCAGTAAACCTACTCAAAATGTCCAGCGGCAGCTTATTGAACCTCCCACAAACACTGTATCATTCACCTCTGTCTAACACGTACAAATGTGCTTTTTGAATATTGATGTGTTTTTTATCCAAGGCGTCTTCGTGATATCCCTTTGAATTTTTTCTTTTTGTGTGTGTGTATTTTAGAATGGCCACCTGAATTATATAATTTTTTTTTTTTGACTTGCATATAGGTGATTTATAATTCTTATATGACCAACCGAACTCAGGACTCAGTGATTTATCCCTTCCCTATTCACTGGTTTTTATACTACTTTTATGCATATTCATATTATTAGTCTTTCAATTTTTCTCATACCTGTATACTAAAAAGTGAATTCATATTTATCGGCTGTAATAAACTTCCTAAAGAATTGTAGATTACGGAAATCTTCCTGCATAGTTATATAGAATCAGTTTTCCAAGGTTCTTCCAGGTTCTTCCAAAGGTTTTGCACATTCAGGATACCTTTTATGATTCGCCTGTTTTCTTCGTTACTCTCATCTCATATATGGTACTTTTAAACCACCAAATATATCAACCGCTTCCAGTCTTCACCCATTTATAGTAGAATACAGTCATTCATCTGCTTGTCTTACCTATACCGTTTTTACTTATCAATCTATAGGTAACGTCCCTACCTAGTGCTCGAAACTCTTAGGTTCGAGCCCAGCTCAGACTCATTAGTGCCTTTAGTGGCTGCAATCTGACCATCCTTGTGAGGTAAAGGGTGAGCTTATTGGTCTACCTGCTGAGTGGTCAGTAGCCATTGCTTGGCCCTCCCTGGTCCTAGACTGCGTGGAGAGGGGTCTTGGACGCTAATCATATATATACATATATATATACATATATATATATATATATATATATATATGTATGTATATATATATGTATATATGTATATATATATGTATATATGTATATATATATGTATATATGTATATATATATATATATATATATATATATATATATATATATATATATAGTCAGCCTCTATGGCATTGTCCTGCTTGCTAGGGCAATGTCATTGTCCTTTGCCTCTGCCATTCATGAGGGGTTTTTAAACCTCTAATCTAGTTTCACCAATTTCTCTTCCTTATAATTAATCACAGCTGTGTCACCTTCTAACGTGAACCATTCCACGAGCAATCACACGTCATGTCCTTATCCCAGAGCTTTGCATATGGGAATAATTCAACTCTGACTTCTCACATCACTCCACCCATTAAAACTTAATTTATCTATGGAGATAATGGACAAACTTTTATCAGATTAATTTCTATAAAAAAAACCTGTCGCTCTCCTGATTGTATATTCTAATTCGTAAAAACTTTTCATAGCTCACTCATCCTCAACATCTGCCACAGCGGGTTCCATTTTCAGTTTATTAACCGTTTAAGAAGTCTATTTTTATTTTCATTCTGACAAATATCACACAACCGTTTTGTAAATAGCTTTTAATGAACTCACCCACTTCCTTACCAAAACCTGTTCCACTCTTCCATTGTCGAACTGCCATTAGTTAAAATCTCAATAAATATCCTTACATATACTTCATCTAGGCTACAATCTTACCTTCCACCCATTATTCAGAATACTTTTCTTTATCTAGATATACATGAACAACCATTAGTACTCGCTTAATGACACTGCCGCCGCCGTGCAGTAACATTTCCTTATTTGTCTCATTAAATCCTGGTGCCTTTCCAGTCTTCAACCTCGTAGTTACACTGGCTACGTCGGTAAGCATCATAAAGAATAATCAATCCATTGGCCTTAAGCATATATATATATATATATATATATATATATATATATATATATATATATATATATATATATATGTGTGTGTGTGTGTGTGTGTGTGTGTGTGTGTGTGTGTATATCCATATAATATACGGTCCCTTTAAACTAGCGAATAGAGAAGTACTAGAATGGCTGTCATTAACAGTCAAAATACTTTTGGCAATAAAGCAATTTTCTATGATAGTGTAATCTTTTCCTTCATTCAAATTTACACATATACCTTCTCTTTGTGTCTGTATACCTCTCTTCGTTTCTCAATTTCCTTTTATTCATGCTTACATTCCATTAAAGAGCCACCAAAGAGAAAGGGAAGTGGGGGAGAGGAAAAACGCAATAGTCTAATTGATAGATGAACAAATAAGTGCAGAGAGAGAGAGAGAGAGAGAGAGAGAGAGAGAGAGAGAGAGAGAGAGATGGAAGTTGCGGAGAGAAAGAGCAATAGACTAATTGATAGAAAAGCAAATAAGTGCTGAGAGAGAGAGAGAGAGAGAGAGAGAGAGAGAGAGAGAGAGAGAGAGAGAGAGGGAGAGAGAAAAGAGCAATAGTCTAATTGATAGATTAATAAATAGGTGCAAAGAGAGAGAGAGAGAGAGAGAGAGAGAGAGAGAGAGAGAGAGAGAGAGAGAGAGAGAGAGAGGATGGAAGTTAGGGAGAGAAAAAGAGCAATAGTCTAATTGTTAGATAAACAAATAGGTGCTGAAAGAGAGAGAGAGAGAGAGAGAGAGAGAGAGAGAGAGAGAGAGAGAGAGAGTGAGTCTAATATATAGGTAAACAGATAGATGCAGAGAAAGAGAAAGATGAATAATTGTATGGAGTAGGAGACATGAATTGAGAAAGAAATGTCGAGATAGAAAGAGAGAGAGAAAGAGAAACAGAGTAAATGTTTTCACGCTAGGCGTCAACTAGCGTGACTCGTAGGCCAATTACACCCCCGGCCATTCCCCAACTCCCTCCTCCCCATCCCCATTGCCTTTGTATCCCTTTTATAACATCCTCTCTTTCCCTCATTATCACTTCCTCTTCCTCTTGTTCCTGTTCGCTCCGGGTAAAACCTCCTCTTATTCCCCCACCTCCCCAACCTGCCCCAGGGCCATTAGCCGAAACTTCTGATGGCTAACACAGCTATCAATAATTAGCCGTTGGCCAGGTGCGGCTAATCTCTGGTTAATTGATATTATTGTTCCAGTTTTCACACCTGTGATCGCTCCCTTGTTTCACACCAGCTGACTGAGGTGTTAGTATTGGCCTTATGGTTGCAGGTAATCATATCATCGGTAATAACTTGGATGATAAGAATTAAAATAATTATCTAAACTCATAATTGTTAAAATTGCTTTGGCAGCAAAAGACTGGTCAGTCGAATTATTATTATTATTATTATTATTATTATTATTATTATTATTATTATTCGTCGTCGTCGTGTAGTAGTAGTTTTTTCTTTTATATTTTTGCATTTCAAATAAGGTGCATCGCTTAATGAAAATCTATTGCGCTAATATAGAAAAAAAAAAAAAAACTATGAAGAAATGAAAATATCTCTATCAAAACTTATGTCCTTTCGCAACCAACTTGATCAGAATAATAAGCTTAACTAATAAAAAAATGATAAGAGTTTAATTATATCAATATATTAGTATCACATTTTACTGTACACTTCTTCCACTCCTTGTATGAACTGTAACATATAATTATTGATGAAGTGTCAAACGTTACGAACACGTTGTGGTGGCCGATGTGGTAACGCCCCTGACTGGTGAACGCCAGAATGGGGTTCGAGTCGTCCTCAAACTCGTTAGCTCCTTTGGTCGTTGCAATCTCACTATCCTTGTCAGCTAAGAAATGCCCGGTTTCGACGAGCCTATGGGTCTATCTGCTAAGTCATAAGCAGCCATTACCTGGCCCTCCTTGGTCCTAGCTTGGGTGCTGATCATATGTATATATAGCTAGTCTCTAGGACACAAAGAATACAATATTGAATTGCTCATGTTTCGTGTTTTGTTACTCTTTAAAATTTGAGTACTTTTCGCATAGAGCACTTTCTGGGAAGGTTCATTATGATAACCCAAGGTGAAAGAAGTCTGATTAATGGAATATTTAACATATACAATAAAAATATCTTCCTTTGTGATAATCACTAGAAATTACGTTTAACACTTGTAGGATAATCATGGAACAATTTTATTATTTTATTACTACTAACTAGGCTAGAACCCCAGTTGGAAAAGCATGATGCTATAAGCCCAAAGGCTCCAATTGGAAAAAAAAGCTCAGTGAGGAAAGGAAACAAGGGACTAAATAAACTACAAGAGAAGTGATAACAATAAAAATAAATTATTTATAGCTCATTAATAACATTAAATTATATCTATCATATATGAAATATAAAAACTTCATAAAAATAAGAGGGAAAGAAATAGTGTGGCCGAGTGTATCCTCAAGCAAGAAAACTCCACCCCAACAGTGGAAGACCATGGTACAGAGGCTATGGCACTACCCAAGACTAGAGAGCAATGGTTTGATTTTGGAGTGTCCTTTTCCTAGAAGAGTTGCTTGCCATAGCTAAAAAGTCTCTTCTACCCTTACAAGCGGAAACTGAACAATTACATCCTCAGTAATGGCCGTATTTCATTCCAAGAAATTAAGAACCAGTTAAATAGCAAGCGGGAAGATTACTGGAAAGGTAATAAAAGGAAAAAAAGCTTTAACAACAATTACGCTACAGTAGTTTGTGTTTGTATCACTCTCCAGATTAAAACAATATACCATAAACATAATTGCATCTGGAATATCGCATGTTTCATAGTTATTTGACTTCATCGTGTGCCATTATCCCCCAATAACAGGAAGGTTTTTTTTTTTTAAAGACAAAGAGGTAGATTAATAGTCGGGTAAATATTTAAACACCTGGTCGCTATGAGGAAAATTTTGCATTACTAGAATATTCTGATGGGTTAGTCATTAGGGAAAATACGACTTTTTAAGGCAAAGAAATTAAGTAAATGAAATACCAGTTGTCAAAGATAACTCGACATTCTAACATACCAATGGTCGCTCGTAAACTTAGGTACAGGATGGAATACAGACAAATATGCAGCGAATTATTGATTGTACCACATGTACTGACCAGTTTTTCAGCTTCAATATATAATTTACAATGGTTTTTTTTTGACAAGCTTTGAAAAGGTTAGATATTATTATTATTATTATTATTATTATTATTATTATTATTATTATTATTATTATTATTATTATTATTATTATTATTTGAATCCTTCTGTAACCCTGTTTGCAAAATTAGAATGCTACAATGCTACAAGCACAAGAGTCCGAACAGGAAAAGCGGTCCAGTGCGAAAATAGAGTAAACTATAAACACTTTAAAGAGAAAATAGAGAATTACAAAACCCAAGAAACCAAATGGTGAATACAGAAGAAACAGCTGAATTATGAAACGAGGCTTATGTTAATCTGCTTAACATAGAAGCATTTGTAACAAGCTGTTACATCTCAAATTCCACCGGTCCACTGTTTGATAAAGAAAATTTCACAATTTGATTACAGCTTGAAAATTAGGTATATTAGGATATACGATTGACTGATTTTGGTTTTTCTGGCATCTTGGCATTTGACATTTAAGAAAAAAATTTTACATTTGAAGTAACTGCATGGCCATATAGGGTGGTAGATACTTTAGCCAGGGGAGATCTGAATCCAAAGATGGTTTAAATTAGGGGTTCCCAACCTTTTTTCTGTCATTTCCCCCCTGCACCTAGTTCAACCATCCAGATTCCCCCCTTCATGCCCCGCCCAGCCCTCATGCCCACTCGCCTGCCTCAGAAATGGGCATGACACTCCAATTGTCCCCTTGAATATTATGTCAGTGAGAAATGATATGATCATATCACAATTGAATGGCTAACAACAAATTTCCGCACGTACTATGTGGACATTTTCCGCTTGTTTTAGTTAGTAGGTAGTGTAATTATTTCCCCCCTGGAAGCTTCAAATTTCCCCCCAGGGGGAAATTTTCCCCAGGTTGGGAACCACTGGTTTAAATTATGAGAAATTTTAGACAATGCACAAAGAGCTAATTGAAATCCGGTACTAGATATCCACGTACAGATCAGGGAGGGATAAGGAATTTGATAGATCTCAAGTTATTGTCTAAAAATATAACATGAAAGTCAACTGTTGAAGTTCAGATGCCCTGTTAAAAATTTGCCGTAAAACGGTAAAAACCTTGGAATAAATTTGCCATATATTTACCGTTTTAAAAACTGATATCTTGACGTTAAGGGGGGGATATTATGGTCACCAGCCCGTAAAAGATGATAACAAAGTAGGGTAAAATTACGGTCGCCGGTATTTTAATGAAATACATCTGAGAGCAGTATATTTTTAAGGGGAATTTCCGATTAAAATTACGGGTTTTTAACAGTATAGGAGAAGAGTATTCAAAACTTAGCTGAATAAAATAAGTAAAACCTTTTCTCATTCCAGACACTAACAGGATATATTTCTCAAAAGTGAATTTCTTATCAAGAAATATACTTGAAATTATAATTGGTTTGCATATATATAAAGAATCATTGGTAAAAAAGGATATGATAGGGAGAGCCCACGGAACTATGCTTTATAACAAACATACTTTGAATTTTGATAGGGCTTAAAGTCAACCCCATGATTTGCACCAGACACTAAGCTAAATCTTTGTTAATGGATTAGGCAGTCATAGATCTATTGTTAGGAGAGTAGTTCGATGCAAAGATATTAGCATAGTCAAACAATTTGTTTTTAAGGCTAAACTATAGATCATACATTTCTCTTATATGATGAAGAACAAGTGTCTGATCATATATATATATATATATATATATATATATATATATATATATATGTGTGTGTGTGTGTGTGTGTATACAAATATATACATATGTATATATATATATATATATATATATATATATATATATACATATGTATATATATGCATATATATATATATATATATGTGTGTATATATATGCATATATATGCATATATATATATGCATATATATATATATATATATATATATATATATATATATATATATACATATATTTCCTGTCACACTCATGGGGAGAGGGAGTAGGCGCCCCAAGAGGTACTCTCTGAATCCACACTCAAGCAAATTGCCTAACCAGCGGGATGTAGTTACAAAGAGGGACGGGGGGTGAGAAGGGTTGAATCTGTGTTTGTGTGTGTACATGTGCGGGTGTATGCATAAATATCTAAATATTTAGATTAATTCCCTGTAGTCACTATTGTGCCATATAACAACTAATCATTACAATCGATTATTAAAAATTTGGTGATATTAAAATGATCCATTACTTCCATTCTATTTAAGTTTGAATAAAACCTCATGACGAACATGTTTAAAAAAAATCTCACTAGAATCAAGACCTGATATACGAACTTCATTACCAGAGTCAGGCGATTTCTAAGCAATACTAGAAATTGTAAGAAGAGCTTTATGAGTTCCAAGGTCCTTATGAGAACCAAACGCCAGAATAAGGAATAGGCGACTACTATTAGTAAAAGGATTCAGGCATTTTAAGAAAAGGTATTCAAAGCCCTTAGATAATATTCGAGTTTTGGGAGTTTGGCAGAGCTAGATTACCACAACCTCATTTTCTTGATGGATAAATATTACCAATTCTCTGGGATTTCCTAAATTGTTGTAATTAACTTGAGAAAAACAACAATATGGAAGCTAAGATGTCAGCGGCCTATAAAAAGTAATGGACCTACAACATATTCTATATTTACACCTCCAGAAGCATTAAGGCCGAGCAAAAGATTTCTAATTTTGCGGAAAAGTCAAGACGAGCAACCCAGTTTATCTTCAGGAAAACAGAAATGCGTTAGGCTGAGTTTCATCGCTGAGTTTAGGGTCAAATACATCAGCCAAACCGGTTGTCTTTTCACTTGGACAGTAAATGACCGCCATCTTGTATAAGCAAAGGAAGAGCTATTAATTTTGCTCCATAAAATGTAGATTTAATGATAGCCCACCATTTTCGTGCTTGAGTTGTATCAGAAAGAGTTTCTTCTTTAAGTGTCAAATTATTTTATCTTTAGCGAAAGCACAAACTATTTGTGTATTAAGTTCAGATGAATATTGTAATTCCAAGTCTAATCTAATCTATTCCTAAGCTTCGTGTTTCTCATTAGTACCTCATTAGTGGCCGATATGATAACGTCCCTGACTGATGGACGCCAGACTGGGGTTCGAATCGCATTCAAACTCTTTATTCCTTGTGAGCTAAGGAAGGGGGGGGGGTTTGGGGGAGCCTTTAGGCCTATCTGCTGAGTCCTCAACAGCCATTGCCTTGCTCTCCTTTGTCCTAGCTTGGGTGGAGAAGGGGCTTGGGCCTTGATCGTATGTATATACGGTCAGTCTCTAGGGCATTGTCCTGCTTGATAGGACAATGTCACTTACCCCTGCCTCTACCATTCATGAGCGGCCTTTAAAATTTAAATCGCAATTAAACTAGGCTTGGTCAGAAAATGAATATGCATATCAATTATCCTGAAAATAATTTCAGTCAAAAGAATACCTTTCTCCTCATCGGTAAAACTGTTACAAATATAAATGGAACTTTGAATTTATCAATCGTACAGCATCCTCCGGGAAGCTCCAGGTCCTCGGAGTGGGAGGCTTATCTATTCTGGCTTT
>NC_090761.1:6704238-6709238 GCF_036898095.1 Palaemon carinicauda
CTGGAACAGTTTATCATAATGGTAATTAACAATTAATCTCTTAGGTTTAATTTGAAAATGACTTTTTAGATATATTTGAAGTTTGATCGACACTTCAATTCATGTCTATAAACATGAACTAAATCCGTATTAGTTCTTCAACTGACGATTGAATCAAAAGTCCGAGGTATATATTTCAAATTAATGAACGAGAGAGCCAAATAATAATTCATCGGAAGTAAATCAGTTATCGGATTATCAAACTGACCATTACGTTAATCCCATAACCCTTAGGTTAGATTCAACAAAAGAGGAACAGGAAATTAACGTAATGCCAAACAGACAGACAATATTTCTACGTTAAAGCCGGAAGAATGTAAACGATGACATCCACCGGATCGAAACTGCCTTCCTTCTGCCGACAATACCAAATCCCTTCCTGGTGAGTCTAGGCCCTTCATTAAAGGATAACATTCGAAAGGGGAATTTGGGAATGGGGACGAAGGGCTGCGAGAGAGGGGTCTCGGGTCTTAAGTTTGGTGGGTCGAGAGTGACGAAACAAACTGCTGCCACTTTGAGGATTAAGAGGTCACGTGACACGTTCAAATGATTGCAACTACGCTTGCATAACATACCCGCTCTGAAATCTTATACAAAACAATAGTGTTTCTAAATAATCAGGATTGTTATTCATACAAACTCTAAGTAGAATCGTATACTGATTAAGAAATACTAAACAATTGCTTCAATATGATTTAAAATCGCAAGGTTGCTCCTGATTTAAACTCACCGATCGCTTTTAGTTACTGATGCATTGCAGTTGAACAATCCCTTTTTTCCTTCTTTTAATCCTCTGAAAGTCGGTGACCAGGGATAACGAACGTACCTCCTCGTGCTGCTCTAATTGCCGAGACTGACCTAATCCGCTAATCCAACTTGATAGATTTTAGCCCCGCAGAGTTAATCCAGGATGTCATGAAGGCATAATCTGAACATATCTGGGGATTAACCTAATCGACAGTTTTGCAACCTTTAGGAAATTCAAACTCGTAAATCAGATTTGACTAGAGATTAGACGAAAGCTCCCGATTTAGCTGAGGTATTTACCATACGCCACATACTGTACGTAGGGTAAATAGTCTTCTAAATAATGGTCTTATTTGCTCGTGTTTGTTAATACCGTTTTAAGTCTAAATCTATGACACCGCTCTCCCTCGTCTCATCTTTTGATTTTCTCGTTTATTTATGGGCTTATGACATGAGATTATAATGTGCTAATTGTTATCCTTTCGTGAAGGCGCTTATTTCGAGCAGTTTAATAGGAATTAGATAGTCAGTCCTATTAAGGATTTTTATTTCCATCCCTTTTTTATTATTGGCATTGATTAGAAGTATATACTTTACTGTAATCCCTAGATTTAGCTTCCATTGTTATTACTTCTATCGCCAGGAGGAGTATTTCATATGAAATTAACAAACAGAAATTGTATATCACTATCACTATCATTACTATTCCATTTATCACTGCCCTGTTTCTACTTATGGAAGGTGGAGTCCCATTTGGATGGGCCATATTCTTACTCGGCAAGTTATGACATTGCTGCCCCCACACGATGTATTCTTATTATAGCAGAAGCTGGTACCCGCTTACAAATGCATGATTTAGGCTGGGGTGACCCCGGGCTTACCAAGCGTGATCCGAGCGATTCCTCACTCATTATCACTATCAACTTGATCATTTTGCATCTTAGGTATTCTACAACAGTAACAGCTACTCTTTCCATCGTCCTATATTTGACGTTGCTCAGAAAGTAAGAACATGACGGTTACTTCCCCCAAAGTTTTAACCTAATCAGAATCGTATTGTTTTAAGTACTACAGCTTTCATCAGTTTACTCAACATTCTTCCTTATTTCGACAATTATTTCTTTCTATAATCCGATACTGTCGAGAAAGTATTCCTCTCTACGCTACCGTGTTTACATTTTTTTTCGTCTCAAATCATCTTTTTTTTATCCTCGTTGGCTTTTTATTGTCACTCTCCTAACCCTACCCGAAGAGTGCCACCCTCAAAGCTATTTCACTGAACCACATTTCCTCCACATCCCTCACCTGCGCTGACGGGAAATTAGCGATAACCCCTTCCGACTTTAATCCGCCAAGGTTAGCACCCGCAGCGGCACCGTTGCTCCCGCTCGCTGGACACAACTAAGTATTTAATCCGATTAGTGTCTTGACGGATTATATCCAGATGCCACTGAGGAAACGAGCAGACGAAACGCAATCTGGTTTTCGAAACGAAATGGCGAACGAGCGTGACGCGACACCCTTAATTGCCAACTTCTGTAATTGCGATCGTTGATCGCTCTGGGGATTACAGGCAAAAATAAGCTTTTTTCATTAAATTGTATTTAATCTTTTATCGATTTACCTTTGATTCGTGAGCACATATGTGAGTAGAGAGAGAGAGAGAGAGAGAGAGAGAGAGAGAGAGAGAGAGAGAGAGAGAATATTCTTCTTTAGAGAAGTGGTTGGCTGAACTGGGCTTGGTGATCACAACAGTAACATAGATAGACAAATAATGGAATTTATGTTTATCAAGTAAGGGGGTTTTAGCACACCTCGCTGTAAAGAAGTGCACACTGTTACACCCTTACTTCCCAAAAAGTAACTAAACGTATAGTATAAGGAGGAGATGGCAGAGGTGGCAGGTGGGGCTACGCAAAGGAACTCGCTGTGCAGCAAGGCTGTGACAGGGTGCATTTTCTCAGAGCGAGGTGGACTAGGAATTCCTGTATCCAACTGTACCTCTTCTGACTAAGTTTCAAATTATATATGAGAGGAATTTGTAGAACAGAAGTAGTCTTTATATATACATATATATATATATATATATATATATATATATATATATATGTGTATATATATATATATATATAGATATATATATACTTATATATATATATATATATATATGTGTGTATATATATATATATATATATAGTATATATATATACGTATATATATATATATATATATATATATATATATATATATATACGTATATATATATATATATATATATATATATATATATATAGTATATATATACACTATATACTATATATATATATATATATGCAGTATATATATATATATATATCTGTCGAGTTTCTTCGATCTTTCTTTCTTTAAATAGGATATGATGGTATTCGTTTTGATGGATTTCTGGTCCCCTGGTTCAGTCTTATCTCTCTCCCTCTTCTTCACACTATGACCTATAACATTTGATTAACAACCAAATTCATAATTCACTGCTAATTCAACAGTTCTACTCGGGTGTGAACAGTCACTTATGAGGACATGGGTCTCCTCCTGCGACTTTGGCCAGAAATAGTCTGATCGAAAGAAAGATCTGAACAGATGCATGCGTTCTCAAGTAACTTGGTATTTTGAAAAGTAATATTAAGAAACGCTGATTCGCTTGAAAAGCTTTACCTTATAAACTGACACAGAGAGGATCAACCCCAAAGGTCTTGGGCCTAGCCCTAGGAACTGTTGCGGTGGTAAAACTGTTTTTGTATTATTTTTCTTTCAATATATTCTCCAAAACTTTAAGGATTTGATGCACATGATATACAATCATTTGTCTTCCAAGTATCTCTTCCACAGCATTAATGGCAATTTCAACCAATAGCCGATTTGCAAAGGCTATGCTGACGTGGGGTTTATCCAGAAGCAAAAGTGCGCCTGATTGTAGCTGTCCTGTGTTTCTTTATTTTATTGCTGCTTTCCAGTGTCACAGTTTGATGTGTAAAGAACCTCTCCTAAGTATTTCATTAGGATAACACCCGTAACCGCTAAAATCATCTCCTTGCTGGCAGACGTCACTTGCTTGACTTTTTAGTTAGTCAGAAACCATAGTGTACCTATTGATTGCTTTGATCTCTTATTCAAGTTCAAAGAAGTGAGGCCATATCTCGTCATGGGTTATTAATCTCTGGTATAGATAATTTGGACTAGCCTACAAATATGTTAAAATAAATATATTTTGTAATACCTTTCGAGTCAGTTTTTCTTCTATTATTTCAGCCAAGATAATTTGTGCAGTGGGTCGCTACTGACGCCTTTTCAGCATAGCTTCATGGATATAATTGTGAGTACGCACTTTTTTTTTTTTTTGTAAATACCTTGGTCTACTTTGTATCCATTTGTGGAATTTGCCTGCACCTATTGCCCCTGACCGGAACATTGCAAGACAAAGAATTGATTTATATTTTTGTAAAGTTATGTCCGGGATTGTAGCATTGTTTTATCCAAAAGGTACTCCATTCTGTTTTGTGACGCAATATTTTTACAAAGTTTCCGCAGTTTGTGACTGTATCTGCCTCTTCATTGTGATGTACAGTACTCTGTTTTGAGTAACGAATTAAGCCTCTTTAGTTGCTTAAAATCTCTACAGAGAGGGTGTTTCCGCAGAGTTTGTTAGTGTAAATGACTCTTCATTGCAATGTACAGTACCCATTCTGTTTTCTTTTACTTAACATATCTAGCCTACAAAAACGAAGATTCCGAACTTTGTTACTGTATCTGCCACTTCATTGCAATGTATAGTACACTGTTAAAAACCCGTAATCTTAATCGGAAATTCTCCTAAAAAATATAGTTCTCAGCCGTATTTCAGTAATTTTACCATACTTTGTTATTATATTTTACGGGTTAATGATCGTAATATCACTCCTTTACGCCAATATATTCGTTTTTAAAACTGTAAAAATCCTACAATAAATGTTGCCAGGCATTTACCGTTTGTTTATGAAATTTTTAACAGTGTACTCCATTTTTTATCAACGCTCCAGGCTTTTGATGCTTGAAATATTTAATAAAGAGATGTTTCCACCGAGTTTATAATTGTATCTGCATATTCATTGAAATGTACAGTACTCCAGTCTCTTTAGAGTAAAAAATTAAGCAAAGGTCAAAATTTTTTTTAAACAAACTAGAGAACATATTCAGTATTC
>NC_090761.1:6714238-6729238 GCF_036898095.1 Palaemon carinicauda
TCAATCTTTTATTTTCGTACCTTCTTCCTGCCATTGTTCTACAAGTAAATTCTGAATTTAATTCATATATAGAATCTTTTGGTAATTTTTCGTTTTCTCCCGAGAACCTATGAGCGTCATATGATTTAAATTTAATTTTCCTTCAAATACCATGCACTCATAACTAATGCTAGATATTGGCATATTTTACCTGTATATTCTTGATTAAATAACTTCAATCTTTTTGTAGTAACCAAATCGTTTCGTTTTCTCCAATATTTCACAAATTACACAGAATTATCCAAGGCACGGTTTATATATTCTTTATTATTTTAACGATTCCAACACGTGAGTCATTGTATCTTTGAGGCTGCGTAACAACGTGTGATCCATTTTTCATTATCATATCAAACTACAAAGATCTGTGAAGATAGATTGATTCCAAGATAAAGGGCAGTATATGATTTTGCGTTGAGCTTCGCATTTTTTATATAAGCATAGTCAATGAGTGACTTGTACCGTGCAACAATGATACGGATCAACTTGAACCATACTGTTGTTTAAAAATACAACCATTTCTCTCGAATTTTTACATTTGATTTTATCTTGAATCTTCTGTGAGTTACATCTATTAAGGCAAATGGCATTTATCTTCTTTGTGGCTTATACCAAGGAAAATATTTAATAATATATGTTTATATTTTCTATGTTAGTTACAAGAATGATTATTATAACAGTGAGTATAATAGTATTTTGTAAAGGAAAACTTGACCATTTTTACTATAATACTACTTATCTGAAAGAGGTAGGTTTTCTGATCAGTTTGTTTCGCAAAGTAACCATTCCCATTATTAGTTTTTTATTGAAATATAAGTTCCCTTTGCAGTAATGGTTATATTTGCACTATTTTCATTGTCTTACTCATCATCCTCATCTCCTCCTACGTCTATTGCCACAAAGGGCTTCGTTTAGATTTCGACAATCGTCTCTATCTTGAGCTTTTAAATCAATACTTCTCCATTCATCATCTCCGACTTCACGCTTCATAGACCTCAGCCATGTAGGCCTGGGTCGTCCAGCTCTTTATAGTATGTATATATTTTGTACATTCTTAAACCTACAGTAAGCAGAAAGTTAGTTATATTTCCATTACTTATTCATTTTTCATACTAGCAAAACTACTGATGTGTATGAGAACGCACACAAAAATGTTTTTGTGATTATACATAGCATCTACCTTCAGCTATTTAGTGACCACGCTGAAGTGATGCTATTTGTCAGTGGCATTAATATTGATAATATTTTTGTTATAAGTATTCGTTATTTGACTCTAATATCAGTATAATTCATCTACACAAAAATACCACCGGTTATTAAAGAAATATATCTTTCGTCGAAATAGTTATCGCTGTAGTTATCTTACAGAAATAATACAGTGAAGTAAGCCAAGAAAACCAGCTTACCCCTAACCCCTCCATCACCGCAAACTTCCCCTACCCCTTGGCCTAGCAGGATGAGGACAGAAGGAAAAAGAAATTAAGGCATAAAAGACATTGAACGCTTCATGGAAAGAAATAAAGTGATATAAATTTTGGATGTTTGGTTTTCTTATAAATGCGTGTAATTTATTTTTTCTGTTTCAAGAAGCAGAACGGCAGGAATTGGTAGATATAATTCAACTCAAAATGCGAGTTATTATTCCTCATCCCCTCCCAGAAATCTGCCCAGTCACCATCAGGCGAAATTTAGTGATGTGTTCTTCACCGCAAACACAAATGAATTTTCTTGTTCTATAAACCGGACGACTTAAAATATTTCTTTTTAAATATGAGGCTGATCACAAGTTTTTTTTCAAGGTATATTGTTACAACCGATACATTTCTGATTTGGATTTTTATAAATTTACTTTCACATAAGCACACACATGTGACAGACACAAACACACACACACCCACACACACATTATATATATATATATATATATATATATATATATATATATATATATATATATATATATACACATATATGTATGATAATTTTTCACATTTAGTCGTGTTTTTTATATTATTATAACCCATATATTATCCTCCTGATATCTGAGTTGCTAGGTCAATGGGACCTCAGTTTCTTGGACCTGGGTTCGATTCCCCGGCCGACCAGAAGCTATTGAGTCCACGAGCCAGACCCAAGAATTGTATGGATTGGTATCACCTGGGGTAGCAAAATGTCACTGTTTTTTCTTGAAAGGTATATATCCATAAATGAAAAAAAAAGTTTGAAGCCAAGCTTGGAGGAGTAGCTTAGTGCTAGTAATCACCTCGTAAAGATCTACGAATCGTCCCAATATGGGATCCAAAAGTTTGGGGTAGGGGAAATGTAAATTGCAATATCTTTTGAAGTAATCCTCCAATATCTGCAAATTACCACTCACAATGTTGGGAATTTTATGTTCTACAAAATTATATATAATCGTTTTCAATATGCCAATAAAGTAGGTTACTAGAGGTCAAAAGGTCATAGACGTTTGCTCTTGAATAAAATCTGTACCTCTGTTCAAATAATCCCCCCAGCTACTGCACCAATGGGATTTTTTTCCACTGAAATGAGCTTAGATAGACGATAATTAAGTGTCCAACTCCATTTTATGCCTAAAAGTGTTATATTTATTTGTATCTGAGGTATGGTACTTAACGGTATTTGACACACATTTGGAAAAGGCCATTTTTTTTAATGAAACACCTGCAAGCATAAAGATGACAATTTGTTGCTCGTTCATGCAATTTTACAAAAAAATTTTCCCCACCAAGGGAAAAAATCATGTCAAAATTAATTTATTTCATCTAGGACTGTTTTGACATTGAAAGGTCAATGCCCTGGGGTCAAGGTCAAGCACATACACCACTTAACTTTGGAAATGCATGTTACTTCTATCTGACAGAACAAAACATAAAAATATGGTATACCATCTTTCAACAAATACAAAAATGTTGATACTTGCAAACAATTTTTCTGCATTTGTAGGCCTACTTATCTCCTACCCTAAAGTCATGCTCCCCGGGATATTTTTTGGCCTCTTTAAATCAGTAAACTTCTTTATCTCATTCTTCATCAGTGTCGTCATCATCAGATGAGCCTTCAAAGTCAATAGTCCCCTGCTCCTCCTCCTCCTCTTCCTCCATGTTGCTACATGTCTGTAACTTGCAAGGGTATGTGCACCTCATTCTGTTCTGTAGGCAAGAACAATTCTCTTTCAAGCACTGCTTTTGACAGTTGCAGGCGATCAGCTCCATGACAGCCTCAGGGGCAGGTGGTGCGTCACCCCAGTCGATCACTAACTCTTCTTCATCTACCTTCCACCCATGGCCAACTGGAGAAGGAATATCTGGATTCCTTTCCAAACTTCTTTTCCCGATGGCACACTGATAATTGGCTCTCATTAGCTCTCATGCAGTGATTGAGCAAGGAAGATGCATATGGTGGCAGTTGCCAAGTCTCAGCCTCGCCTTTCTTCGAACAAAAAATGGAGAAACGCAAATCATTTATGCTGTTAATTGTTGTCCTGGCACTATAAAGGGAGCATGTTAGTGCCTCTAGTTGTTTGATTGCTTCGTTCGATAGGTTCCATGATTGGCCTAATGACTGCAAGGTTGTCATGTAGTCTTTATCATTTAGGAGTCTGAGAGCCGAGACTTTGCTCTTGCCGGGAAAGCTGCTCACAGTGTCACAACCTGTGAATGAGTGGAGACCAAGAAGGCAGGCACACTTTTCGAGACCGAGAAGATCTGAAGCCCTCTTAACATCTACATATTCAGTATGCATCTTTGATCCCACTTTGAAATATACATGGCATGCTAACTTGGGTGTAAAAGCCATAGCCAAAATAAAGACATCAGTGTCTGGTGATACGATGACAACAGCTGCTAGACCAGACCTGCCACAGTGTTCTGCATGTAGAAGTAGCTGGCTGTCTGCCTCCTCCTGGCTACTCTGTAGATCTTGAATGTCAGAGACTGAGTCTTTTGTAACTTGTATGCATTGATCTCCATGTGTTAAGAAAAGCTCTTTCTTGTCCAACCTTTCACGTAGACTTTGATCATTGCTCCATTCATCAATAAGAAACTCAGTCAGTTGGGTATTGTTGTTTCCATTATGTAGAAAATTCTTCCACTGCTTCAAACTGTTGCCAGACGTCATAGCACCCTCAGACCCTCTTTTCCCCCGCTCAGCATTCTTAATGGAGTTTTCTTTGTATACGTCGAAGATAACATCAATTCGGCAGTTAACTCTCCCCTCCCTCAGGATCGAAGGGAAGATGGACTTGGAAGCTTCTTCAAAAGAGACATTTGTGGTGTTGGCCATTATTTTCTGTACAATGGCCATCAGTGGCTTCAATGAGGCAAGCTGAATTAGAAGGGATGGTATCGGCTGATGAAAGATCCTTTTTCTGACTTTTGGAGTGCTGTGCCTTATTGGTCTTTCGTAGATTGCCTTCAGGGTTTGCTAATGCCCAAGCTTTCTGTCTGTCTAATGAGTGTCATTTTTGCAAACAGGTTTCTGCCAGCAGCTGTGATGACACTCCCTCCCTGTGTTTTCACAGAACTCTTCATTTTGATATCACTGAATGTTTTCAGTTTCACTTCCTTTAGTGGGTCAAAAAAAAAAAAAAAAAAAAAAAAACTCTTGGTGGCGCTGATATTAAGCCTTTCATTGTAAAATTCTTTAAATGCTAAAGTTCCCTTAACCTTGGTCCCTAAAAGATCTTTTGCAATGTTATCAGGAGCGATCATTTCTGTGGAGAGGCTGATTAGCTCAGAGCTGACCAACATTGATACTGCCCTTTCATCGTTCTTTATCCGTGATGCAATGAGATCAAGGTGGCAAAATGGTTGGCTACTCCTCAGTGCATTTTTCATTAAACCAAGAAATGAACTTCTCTACTCTACAGTCAGGTAGTATCTGTGTACTGCACTTGGCCTGAGGCTGAAACCTTTTGTCCCTCCTGGTGTCTGAGTGTCTTTATTCACTGTCTCCTCAATGGCCTGATCCACAGGAATCCTTCCAAATGGATTGGCAGGTCCAATTTGAATGGAAAACCCACCATTCCGGAGGTGCTCCAGGGCATCTGGGTGCTCTGTTGACAGGTTTGTCACCTCTGCGTAATATGTGCTAAGATACCGGGCATAGTTGTGCTTATTATATGCAAAAGACCATGGTATTATGTCTTTGATAGCAGACAGAGGGAGACACCAATTTCCTTCTCTAGAAGCTCGCAGCATGTTCAACATAATGTCTACTATGTCCAAGTACGACATCCAAGATGATGCAAGATCCCCTCGAACCTGGCACAGACTCTCTTTGTATGCCTCAAAAAATCTGCTAGTGACACAAATGCTTGGGTGTTCAGTGTCTCTGTGAAGGTGTCCTGGCATATATCTTGGGAAAATGTGTTGGCCAAGTTTCGAATGGCAATTTCATCTTCTCCATGTATTTCTAAGAACCCTTTCCAGACAAGACGATGCAGAGCTTCATACAATAGTTTGTGGAACCTAACGGAACGATTGTACTGCTATCCCAAAAGTAGCTTTTCTACTGACCCCTCAGCAATGACACCTGATTCAATGTAAAGATCTCTTGGAATCGTTTACCAATGATGTTTAAGAGTGAACACAGGGTGTGAAATGTGCCCATCCGAGGAACAACTTCTGAAAATGTATCTCTGCTTCCAAATTATTTCAGTTGCTTTGGCATATAGTGCTTGGTCAAACACAACGATAATGCTACAAAGACCTAGTGATCTTCTGATTAGTTGAGAGTGGCCCAAGACCTCATGGACAGTAGACAGCTCAGTGGCAGGGGCATTTATTTTAGATAGATAACCAACGTCATCAGAGGTGATCTCTACTTAATCACGGACTTGAATGTTGAAGCCTGTCCAGCTCCCAACAGTTTGGTTTGAAGCGCAATGTGCACGAGTGAACAACCAAAGCAGAGTTTTCTTTTTCACTTCATGATTCATTGTCTGGTCATCCATTTCCACATAACCACGAAGAGGAGGTCCAACACACTTTCCAGCAATGTAGATGGAAGGAAGCCTTTCCTCAATCTCTATGGTACGATGTTTTCGTTTCTCTTCATTTATTTGATGCAGCATGAGGGGTTATGGTCCAAACACCATGGGCTGTGCAATGATGCCGTTAACTCGGTGTGATGTCCCTCCTCCGCTCAGTGTCTCCTCCCTCCTATCAATGTTGTATATAACAATGTTACTTGAAGGTTAGACTGGATAACTCTTGGTATGGCAACACATCCTTCGTTCAACAACATCTTATGAATACACAGAGCTGTGTGAATTTCTTCATGTTTTGAGTAAGAAACATCATGACCACTTAGGTCTAAGAGGCGAATGACCTCAACACAACCAGTTAGGGATTTAACAGCATATGACAGGAGGATGTGTTTAGGAGGTTTTACCTTTGCATACGTTATACCATACATGAGGTCTTGCCCAACTGATTCAATGAGCCTTTGTAATCGATCCGATACAGGAGCTGAGGGGTCTGATTCACCTGTCAACAGCATTCTTAAGAAGGTTTTCACAGCGCATGGTATAAGGGCTACTCCATCTTTCATCTCCTCTGGTACTGGGGGCCATGGCATTTTGACATCATGGTGTTTGACATAATTTCTCAGGATAGTGGACAATTTTCGCATCATGACATGTACATTTGAGGTGTTCTGCTTAGTAGCTAGGAGTTCCTCTTTAAGTTTTTCATTTTCTATGACAAGCTGAAAAAGGGAAAGGTTATCGGGATACACCAGCAATTTGCCCATTTCATCTGGTATTACATAAATACTCTCTCCAAACTCCCCCTCAATCTTTCTACGGATGTGATTTTTAGTTGAGACTTTAACATCCTCTAGGCCTATACCAGATTCTACAAACAGATCAAGCAAGTATTTACATAATTCAGTCATTCTTATAACTTGAGGCTTCTCAAATATAACATCCCTAATGTATCTAAATAGTCCACTGTAACAAAGTTTTTCAGTCTTGGCATACTCCTCGTTTGGGTTCGATGCCACAGGATCAGCACTACCTTCAGAAGAGGAATGAGAACTTGGTTTGGTATACCCACGGTAGCAAGAACGGTGGTAGTGCCCCTCAGCTGAGACTAGGTCTCGTGACATAATCGCTATCATTCTCTGATCACTTTTGTCAATTGATGCTTGCCTAACTGTCTGGTCAGAACGAAGTTCTACACATTGAAACAAAGGCTCTCTTATCTTGGTCTTCATGAGATATTTACTGCTTTTCAGACAGAAAATGCAAACAGGTTCATATACAAGTGAGGATGATGATGACGTTAGGCTTGCAGATGAATTCCTCCAGTTAAGTTCTTTCTGTACCCGACTCCCTGGCTTTCCTTCAGATGCTGCTTTTTCAATAGCATCCAGGTCACGTTTCTTAACGAACTTATTCCTGCATCCTCTTTGATATAGGACTTGTGGTACCTCATCATCTCTGGCAGCGGCAGCAATCCTAAGAAATCAGGCATGCTTCCGAATCTCGGCTGTATTTAGGAGCCGTTCTCTCGATGCACGATCCTGGGGTGAATTCAACTCAAGGTCTGTATCCTTGCATTCAAAGATACAAGAATTGCGTGTTAACTTGCACGGCAATAGTAGCCTACTTGGTCTAGATCAGCGGAACTCTCCATGATAGCCTGGAAATGAAAAATAAAATTAGACACTTAGTTGTATACAATCCTAAATAATGCTAAGACCCTATGACCTTACCATAATGTAAAATGTACAGTATCTCAATACATTGTAGTCTGTTTAGAAGTTATTTCAGAGAATTGGAAGGAGTACCAGTTTTAAATAGGTTAAAGTGCTGTCAAATGCCTTCATCCCTTGTAAACCTGACAAAATGTAACCTAGTATATGCATATTGCAATATCTTAATGGTTAAAAACAGATTTCAGCAAAACATGCGTACTAAATGATCAAAATATTGAGTAATTTAATTTTGTTTCTTCTCTGGCTAAAAATGGACTTTTTTTTTTTTTAAATGTGTCAAATACGTTAAGTATCATACCTCAGATACAAATTGATTTAACATTTCTATGTATACAATGGATTTGAACACTTATCATCTCCAATCTGAGGCCATTTCAGTGGCGAAATTCTCATCGGTTCAGTATCTGGGGTGATTTTTTTTAACAGAGCGTCTGATTTTAGGCAAGGGCCAAATCTTGTGACCTTTTGACCTCTAGTAACCCACCCACTTCATTAGCATATGGGCAAATATGACATATAATTATGTAGAACATAAAATTCCCAATATTCTAAGTGGTCATACGTAGCGATTGGACCATTACTTCAAAACATATTGCAATTTGTATTTCCCCTACCCCAAAATTTAGGATCCTATATTGGGACCATTCGTAGATCTTCATGAGGTGATTATTAGCATTAAGCTACTGCTCTAAGCTTGGCTTCAAGCTTTTTTTTTTTCATCTATGGAAATATACCTATCAAGAAAACAGTGACATTTTGTCACCCCAGGTGGTACCAATATCTGGTCTGGCTCATGGACATTTGATTCCCCTTTTGGTCTCTGATCCCGAGGTAGAGAGAATCCAGATATTAGAAGGAGTATAATTTATATGTTATATATATATATATATATATATATATATATATATACAGTATATATACATATACATATATATATATATATATATATATATATATATATAAACTGTATATATATGTATATATATATATATATATACATATATATATATATATATATATATATATATATATATATATATACTGTATATATACATATATATATATATATATATATATATTTATATATATATATATATACATATTTATATATGAATATATATATATATATATATATATATATATATATATATATATATATATGTGTGTTCATATATGAATATATATATGTTTATATATGAATATATATATGTTTATATATGAATATATATATGTTTATATATGAATATATATATATATATATATATATATATATATATATATATATATATATGGGCTCAAGCCATGTCGTCCTGATGGAAGTTCCTATAGGGTAGCTACCTAGGGTATATTACAACTACGGCGATATTCCCAGAGAATTTACCTTAAGGTACCCAGAATTCTTACTCCTGGAGCGAATATCCCTAATGAAAGGGATATCGCGACATATCAGAGGACGTATTCTTGACACGCCACATGGCAATCTGCACCCCAAACAGAGATTACGTATCGAGGGGTCAATTGACAAGAAACGAAAACGGGAAAGAAAAAGGGGGAGCCGCTCCCAAGGCTCCCTCTTCTCCAGTTTCGTAAGCGTGCCTGGCGCCAATCCTGGCGCCATCTGTATTCCTTTTTGCGTAGCTTAACAACTCGGTGTTTTTTCCTGTGTTTCTCGCAAATCTTGGATTTATTCAGCTTTTCATGGCTTCTCCAACTTCGTCGGCCTCTGATAAGTTGAGTACCATTTCTTTTATGTATAAATGTAGGCTCTTGATAAATTTTTAAGTGATTAATAGGATTAATCTTTGTTACAAGAGCCGTAGCCTACCGGAGGCGTCATGGACGCTGTCGCTCGCTAGGTATGAGTTTAGTTAGCCAGAGCGACATTCCCGGTTGTTTTGCTTTAATAAATTTTAGCTATTTAGCGTTACATAGGATTTCCTTTCGTGCTTTAGTATTATTTTGGCGAAGTATTCGCCAACTCTGGCCTACGCTAGGCCATGTAGCCTAGTCGTTTGGTCCTAGTACTTTCTGCATGATTTTGGTTTTCCGAGTGTATTAAAATTTTATTGAAGCTTTAGGCTGTTTTTTATACATTTAAGATTATGTTGAATATTTCCAAGATAGTATACGAGTGAGTTTCGGTGATTTAGGTAATCGATTCTCTTGGTGCCTAGGCTAAGTTGCTTATGGAGCCTTAGTATACTTTCTCATACTCCCCGGTTGCTTTCTTTTCTTCGGAGAAGTTATGCAATCCCTTTCCCTCTGTTTAAGCCTTGGGCTTATCCCTAAGTGGTTTATCTGAATTAACTTTCGATAAAACTATACTGCGGTGTTACTGTACCTTCCTGTTCCAGTAAGTCTGGTTTCAGAGTGGGACAGAACAACAGAGTTTTTAGTCTGAGTCTGTGTTCGTCTGGCTTGGGGTAGAGTCTCCCTCGCTGGCCTGACACAGACATAGGAGGCTTAGCCTCCTTAGGTCACTACCGAAGGTTTCTGTACGAGATGATTCCTTCTTTTGTGATCTAGCAGACTAGTCCTTGTTGCTGTTCTCGGTTGGAGGATAAGTTTCTTTCCCTGGGAGTAGCAACACCTTCCTTGCTTTGGTTCTTGGGAGCTGGCAAGTATTGCTGGCCTCCCTCCTTGGATCTCCCTTAGGCTAAGATGAGTTTCCTTGGCTGCGGGTGATCCTTCACTAAAGCAAGGTTGGTAGGACCCTGTTTTGTCCCTTCCCCCTCTATCTCCGTAATGGCCTAGCCATTACAGTACTGTACGTCATTCTACATCTGGACCTAGGATAGGTTAGGATGTGGAATTGACTCAGTCCTTTGCCGGCCGGCAAGGGTCTTCTGCTTGAGTGCTGCCCGGACCTCCCTTGGTCCCTCATCCATGCCTGCCTGTGAGTCAGACGGCATTGGTCAGGAAGCCTGAATTAGATTCTCCCCTTCCTTATATGCACTCTTTCGGATTGCCGGGCTTGGAGGTTGTTTACGCTCTTATCCCGGCATCCATTCTGTTTTCTTCTAGTACTGTACCTGACCCGGCTGCCGGCCTATGAGGCCGGCAGCCGGGCAGTCGTAGTCCTCTGGTTCTTTTGCTGCTGGCTGGCATCGGTTGTGTACCTTTGCCGGCTGGCTAATGTCCGCCCTTGTCTGCCGGTCGCCAAGAGTGTGGCCGGCAGCCGGGTGCTACCTTGTGTAGCCGACATGGGCTGTTGCCGGCCGGCAGTTACTGCCGGCTGGCACATGCATTTGAACCAGCGTTCTGCCGCCTTATAGCGGTTAAGTAGTATACTTTAAAGCTAGTTATGGTGTGTGCCGGCCGGCACATAACCTTCTATACTGTACCAGTATTCTTCAGTATAACATATACTGTAAGAGGAAAACTATAGTATAAGTTTTGGTACAGCACTGTGTGTTCTAACACTTTTGTGTTGTCTTGCACAGCCCTTTGCTGTTGCCTTACAGATAAGAAAGTGAGTTCTTTCTTGTCTATTGTCCAGGATTTTAAAATCATTGCTTAGGTGTGAGCTCCACCTGTTTCCTCTGGAAACTTGGCATTGGTTATTCTAGAAGAGATTAACCATTCGATTTTATTATCTGGAAGGCTGCAACAATTGGTTGTGAGGGAAACACAAGTGTGTGTCTTTCCTTTCTGAATTGTTATGCTAAACTGTGCATATCCAGTGATACATAGTTCACTTGATACTCATGGAAATTTTCTTCTCTTTGCAGGAGGTACGTCCGAAGTGCGGAAGTGCTTTCTGCAACGTCCGCAGTAAGAACCTCTGCGGACATGGATTATATAGGAGACACGCAGCATGCGCTGTCTCCAAAGGTGAGCTCCGGTATTGGGACCCCCAGGTATGTACCGTGTGCTCTAACCTGATTACTGAAGCTTTTGATTCCCCTAGGACAGCGGAATCAAGGGATATAGCAAGGGGGAAGCTTCGCACCTGGGTAAGGGGCTTCCAGAAGAACACCTCTGGACCTTATCTTCCAAGTGAGAAGATGAGGGCTTACCTTTTCCCTAGGGCATCAGCTGATGCAGTGATTCCCCAGCCTCAAGAGGAGATCCCCCTAGTTCAGATCCAGGTGGATGCTGAAGTGGCGGTCGCCGTGCAAGACATCCAGTTGGGCGACAGGATGTCAGACGTGTCAGAGCGTCTGGAGGAAGACCTCCTGGCAGGAGGCCAGGATGAAGATCAAGCCCCAGACATCATAGAGGAAGAAGCCAACGAGGTGTCGGCTGCTCCGGTTCTGATCCCTGAACCTATTCCCTGAACATCGTCCGCTCTCCCAGTAGAGCTGGGACAGGCCCTCTCCTCCATTGTTGGAATGATCCAACAAATGCAGAAGGAGAATATGGAGAAGGCGCCTGCAATGGAACTGCGGATGCAGAAGCTTGCAGCATCACGTGGGCCCCAGAAAAGGCTCAATGTGAAAGACCTTCCCTTGTGCTCAGATGCTAACCCGTGGAGATATGCTGAGCACATGCCGATGACGACTGGAAAGATGGTCATGTCGGATAAGCTGGGTTCAGTTCCCCTTGAGGAAGTGGAATTCTGGCCCAGCAAAGGGTCATATCCGGACTGTTATGTCCGATTGAGGAAGGAACCAGCTTCAAAGGAGGAGACAGAGCCGAAGGAGGTCATAGTGATGGACCATGCTAAGGCTCAAGCTTTGCTTTCATCTTCGATGAAAGAGAGGGGCTTCACAAACTCAAAAGTTACTGCATTGAGTAAGAAGCTCCCTTCCTTTGTGTCCTCTCCTGCTAGAGCCTTCCCCTTTTTGCAGAAAGGGTTTGCGGCTGTATTAAAAGCAGTCGAGGTTGGCAAGCCTTGCCCCTCCCTGGAGGAGTGTAAACCCTTGTCGCTGGCCCTACCCATTGACCACAAGGACTGGAAGGACGTCCATCTTACCTTCTCAGTCGGGAAGTTGGAGGCTGATATTGCCGGACGTCAGTTCGGTGAGAACCTCCCTAAGCTGTCTGACTTTCTTTTGCGGAGAGAGCTCGAGACAAAAGAAAGACTGGCTGCCTCAATGTCTCTTCAGACCACTCTTGAGACGATGGCAAGTGACCCCAAGGTCCATGAAATATTCATGGTAGTGGCCAAGATTCATCTGGCCACAGTGACGAAGGATCTTTACAGCTTCGTCAGGGCGAGGAGAGCTTGTAGGGAGTTCGTGTTCACCTCGGCTACGGTGAGGCACGAGCCAAGGAAACTAATCTCCTCCAACATTTGGGGCAAAGACCTTTTCCCTAGCGAATTGGTCAAAGAATTGTGGATAAGGCCGCCACGGAGAATAGAAATCTTCTCCAAAAGTGGGGCCTGTCTATCAAGAGAAAGTCTTCTCCGGATGAGGGTCCCCAACCGAAGAGGAAGACTAAAAGGCCTAGGCTACCGTCTCGGCCAGCCAAGCCAGTTGAACAGTAACAGCAACAGCAGTTGCCGATGCCTTCAGTGCCCCAGATGGTGGCACAAACCCCGACCACTTTCCAGTGGGTACCCCAGGCCGTGTCGACACAGTCCACGGTGTTCACCCCAACGTTCGAAGGGCAGTCTACTTCCTTTCGAACTAAGCCTAGAGGAGCAGCCAGAGGGTCGTCTTGGCGCCCCTCAAGGGGAAGGGGATTCAGGGGCGGTCGCGGTTGGAGAGGCAAGACCTCAGGACGGCAGTCCAAGTGAGATGATGCCGGTAGGAGGGAGACTTCAGAATTTTCGGGATCGGTGGACCTTCGATCCCTGGGCCCACAGCCTACTCAAGAACGGACTGGGCTGGAGCTGGTACAGCACTCCACCCCCGTGCCCTCGGTTTTTTCCAACACTCCACCCCCGTTCTGGAGGAGTACGTTCAAGAACTGTTGGAGCAAAATGTGATTCGTAGGGTGAAGTCCATCAAATTCCAAGGGAGGCTGTTTTGTGTTCCTAAGAAAGACTCGGAAAAGCTCAGAGTCATTCTGGACTTGTCGCCACTCAAGTTCATAGTGAATTGCAAATTCAAGATGCTAACACTGCAACACATAAGAACCTTACTGCCCAAGAGGGCATATTCCGTCTCCACAGACTTGTCAGACGCCTATTGGCACGTTCCAATCAACCGTCGACTCTCCCCCTACCTAGGGTTCAAGCTACAACGAAGACTATACGCTTTCAGAGCCATGCCATTCAGGCTAAATATAGCCCCAAGGATTTTCACGAAGCTTGCGAGCGTAGCTCTCAAACAATTACGCCTAAAGGGAATTCAGGTAGTAGCCTACCTGGACGACTGGCTGGTGTGGGCAGCATCCGAGACAGAATGCTTGCAAGCTTCCAGTCAAGAGATCCAGTTCCTAGAGTATCTAGGCTTCAAGATCAACAGAAAAAAGTCTCGACTTTCTCCATCTCAAAAGTTCCAGTGGCTGGGAATCCACTGGGACTTAATGTCACACCGTTTCTCCATCCCGGCGAAGAAAAGGAAGGAGATAGCGGGTTCTGTCAAGAGACTTCTAGATTCCGAAAGGATATC
This sequence comes from Palaemon carinicauda, assembly GCF_036898095.1. Lineage (NCBI taxonomy): Eukaryota > Metazoa > Arthropoda > Malacostraca > Decapoda > Palaemonidae > Palaemon > Palaemon carinicauda. The sequence continues at coordinate 6,728,527 of NC_090761.1, forward strand.
AAGACGCGAACAGGAGAGGGTACTGGGCTCTCTCCAGTTTGCTTCGGTGACAGACCCAGTGCTAAGAGCACAGCTAAAGGATGCAACCGGAGTTAGGAGAAGTTATGCATCAAACGCGCGAAGAGATCTGAGAAGACCAGTTCCGCTTCGGCTACGTACTCTTCTCAGGCCTTGGTCCCAAGCCAGACATCTAAAGAAGTCGGCTCTTCTTCAGCCACTTCCCCCGTCGGTGACGATTCACTCAGACGCCTCGAAGGAGGGACGGGGAGGTCACTCTCATCGGAAAAAAGTCCAGGGGACTTGGTCCAAGCTATTCAAGACCTTTCACATAAACTTTCTAGAAGCTATGGCAGTGCTCCTTACCTTAAAGAAAGTCTCCCCGCGTCACTCGATCCACATAAGGTTGGTGATGGACAGCGAGGTAGTTGTGAGATGCTTGAATCGACAAGGATCGAGGTCACCACCTCTCAACCAGGTGATGTTGGCCATCTTCCGATTGGCGGAAAAGAAGAAGTGGTACCTGTCGGCAGTTCACCTTCAAGGAAGTCCGCAGTGTGACAGCAGACGCTCTATCCAGGTTCACACCAATAGAGTTGGAATGGTCCTTAGACGCAGGATCATTTTCCTTCATTCTGAACAAGTCCCAGAACTGCAGATAGACCTCTTTGCGACGAAAGACAACAAAAAGTTGCCCCTGTACGTGTCCCCGTAC
>NC_090761.1:6736738-6744238 GCF_036898095.1 Palaemon carinicauda
TTCAACATCTCAGCTCTCACACCATCCATACCAGACGCTTTTCCTACTCTCGTTTTATCTAGTGCTCTCCTCACTTCATCTATTGTAATCTCTCTCTCATTCTCATCTCCCATCACTGGCACCTCAACACCTGCAACAGCAATTATATCTGCCTCCCTATTATCCTCAACATTCAGTAAACTTTCAAAATATTCCGCCCATCTTTTCCTTGCCTCCTCTCCTTTTAACAACCTTCCATTTCCATCTCTCACTGTCTCTTCAATTCTTGAGCCAGCCTTCCTTACTCTCTTCACTTCTTTCCAAAACTTCCTCTTATTCTCTTCATATGAATGACCTAATCCCTGACCCCACCTCGGGTCAGCTGCCCTCTTTGCCTCACGTACCTTGCGCTTTACTTCCACATTTTTCTCTCTATATTTTTCATACTTCTCTATACTATTACTCTGCAGCCATTCTTCAAAAGCCCTCCTTTTCTCTTCCACTTTTACCTTCACTCCTTCATTCCACCATTCACTGTCCTTCCTCATGCTGCCTCCAACAACCTTCTTGCCACACACATCACTTGCAATCCCAACAAAATTTTCTTTTACTAACTTCCACTCCTCCTCTAAATTGCCAGTTTCTCTTACTTTCACTTCGTCATATGTCATTTTCAACCTTTCCTGATATTTACTTTTTACCCTCGGTTTTATTAGCTCTTCAACCATCACTAGCTCCCTTTTACATCCACCTACTCTATTCCCCCACTCTTTTGCTACAACTAATTTTCCTTCCACCAGAAAATGATCAAACATACCGTTAGCCATACCCCTAAACACGTGCACGTCTTTCAATCTTCCAAACATTCTTTTAGTTATCAACACATAATCCATTAATGCCCTTTCTACTACTCTTCCATTTGCCACTCTTACCCATGTATACTTATTTTTATTTTTATTTTTAAAAAAGCTATTACTTATCACCTTCTCATGCTCAACACACATATCTACCAGTCTCTCGCCACTCTCATTTTCACCTGGTACGCCATACTTCCCAATGACACCTTCTACCTCTCCAGCGCCCACTCTAGCATTCAAGTCACCCATGACAACTACATAATTCCTTCTACCTAGTCCTTCTACACTCCTAGATAATTCATTCCGGAACTCATTCCACTCTTCTTCACTTTTCTCACTACCTGGCCCATACGCACTGACAAACGCCCAACATTCCCTACCCAACCTAACCCTTACCCACATTAACCTAGATGATATCTCCTTCCATTCCACTACTTTACCTGTCATCCATTCACTCGGCAATAAAGCCACACCCTCTCTCGTTCATCCCCTTTCAATCCCAGACACTCTACCAGACATTTCACCAAACATCACTTCACCCTTTCCTTTTATCTTCGTCTCACACAAGGCCAATACATCCATCCTTCTATCCCTAAACATACTTCCAATTTCACATCTGTTACTCTCTATCGTACTACATCCATGCACATTCAAACACCCCAAAACTAGAGTGCGGGGAGCAGTCACTCTCCCCCCAGCTCCATCTCTTTGTCGATGTCTCACAGGATATAGATACAGGAGAGGGGGTTCCCAGCTGGTATATATATATATATATATATATATATATATATATATACAGTAATATATATATATATATATATATATATATATATATATATATAATGTATGCATAAATTTATTTATGAATGGATATATACCGGTGTATATATATATATATATATATATATATATACATAAATATACATATATATAATATATATATTATATATACTGTATAAAGGTATTTATAAATATATGTATATATATACATATGAATGTATTTATAAATTTATACATATCGGTATGTATATATATATATATATATATATATATATATATATATACATATGAATGTATTTATAAATATATACATATCGGTGTATATATATATATATATAAATGTATTTATATATATACATATGAATATATATATATATATATATATATATATATATATATATATATATATATATACTGTATATATGAATATATTTATAGATATATATATATATATATATATATATATATATTCATAAATATATAGATTTATTCATAAGTATCTACATACCGTCATATACAGTATGTATATATATACATATATATATATATATATATATATATATATATATATATATATATATTTATATATATATCCTATATATATATTATATATATATATATATATATATATATATATATATATATATATATATATATATATATATATATATATATATATATATATATATACATTCCACTAAATTTGTAATATGAAGTATAAGTAGCTCTAGATCCAGATCCCATCTGTTCATCCCATTTATCACGAATCAACTTGATATCCCGCCACATTAATTACTCGCCTTAACCTCATAATATCCTCCCTATAATGATCAACCCTCCATCAGAGCTATCCATTCACCCGGCAATATACTTGTTCTTCTATTCATTACGCCACTTCTTTATCCTGTCGGGCATCCATATCTTATCCTTTCGAGAGACGGAGAGGTTGTTATCCACACCTCCAAGCTCTTTTAATCACAACAGACGATGACGCGACCTGTCATTTGTCCTTATTAGGTATCCTCGTTTTCCTGCGAGAGAGGAAAATGCACTTCGCAGCCACCACACCGGAACCTCTTCTGCTCTGAATACTTTCTGGATTGTTAATATAATCATATTTTTCTCCTCTACACTTTCGTATCTCCTCTTTCTGTTTCTTCTCTTTGTTAGCGTCTGTTTTTTTCGTTCCTCTGATTTCATGTGTTTCTTCAAAACTTGTATTTACTTTTTTTAAACCTTTTTCCTTTATTCCTCTCCACTTCCAAATATCCTAGTTCCTTTCCACTTCATTGTTACGTTACCTTCTTTTCATTCTTCTGCTTTTTTTTTTTGTTCCTTCATAACATGCAATCACTTTTTATTATTCACCATTCTTTCTTTTCTCCATTCCTTTCTTTTTTTTCTCTTCATCTCATTTACTTCCTTTCCTTCCTTCTCTTACTCCTCCTCCTCCTCCTCCTCCTCCTCCTCCTCCTTTTCGTTTCCTTTCCCCCTTCGCTCCTTCGCCTTCATTCTGCCCAGCTCTGGCAGTAGTTTATCCTTAATATAGAGGATGCTCTGTACCTTATTATGATTACTCTGGACGTGGTGATTGTGACCTATAGTGCGTCAACTTCCGGGGCTCTTTAAAGGAAACGCTATACTGGGTCTAATTATGAATTTCAGGTCATTTACTACTTGGGGTTATCCTGCAAGGGCTCTTAGTCTTTTGACATATGGGTGTGTTCGGTTAACAGAGCCTGCTTTCCCAGTGCAAGCGGTTGCGTTTCCTTGGGCATTAAATAAAATCTAATGGTCTCTCGTGGTCCGAAGGCCATCGTAAACATACTTATGATTTCGGTGCTCAATTGAATTTTTGCATATATTGCTACCAACAACAATATGAAATGGTAAGACTGTAATTGTCAGTGGCTGTCTGTTCTTTCGAATGTACATTAACATTATAGTTCAAATAAGTATAGTTACTAATAATGCTCTTACGTCAAGAATTAAATAATATAGTAAGATTTAACATCATATTTTAATGAATGACTGGTGTTGACGGTAAATATTCTGGCTTTTTTAATAGAAAATTGGTAAAATTATGTTTTTGTGATATGGAATGGTCAACCATGTTCTGGCCTCTTTGGGCGCAACTAAGTGACTTCTTAAAAGGCTCCTTTGAAGGAAGACGCCGTAGGTGCATCACAGCAATTTCTATGAAGTCTGAGGATTCATAATTCGTATCGGAGACCCGGTTAATTGGGTTAATTCCCAGGATGTAATGTGATTTAATCAGGCCTTTTTTCCTAATTATCCGGGGGTTATTAAGGTAATATTTGACGGCGTAATGAGCCGCTTATCAGAGCGTGGGACCCAAAACTTACAGGTTGTATAAATATGAATAAGCTGACCGGATGAAGTCGGAGTCTGCGCACCATCCATCACGGTCTCTCATCTCGTTCGTTCTCTTTTATATCGTCTAATTCCTCCGAAATTATACGTTATTAGCTTCCATTACATACGCGGTGTCTTCAAAAAAACCAAAAACCTCCCACAACAAGAAGCTCTGGATAATGCAGGCGAAAAGTTGCAATTATAAATATCGCATCATGATCCCAGGGGAGCCGATCCTTAAGCTGAGCATCGATATGAAGATTTTCTTTTAATAGAATTTGCTATTTTGCTTTGGACAGCCTGTAATTAACCTCTTCGTGTCTGCTTTGATATCTTATTACATACAGGATGGAGGAAAAAATACCTGGCCCTCTCTTTGTGCTTATAAGCTTCGTGTACTCAGCCGAGGCAATTTTATATAAACGTATTCAATAAATGGGATAATTTCGTTAACAACAACGACGGCAATAAAAATGTAGATAATCGTTAAGAAGATTGAATTAAAGAATCAATGTTAGTGCGGTGCGAAGCCGAAAATGTGATTAGCCTTCGTTTAACGAAAACATCATTATGGCGTCACAAGCCGAGCGATCTAATATAATTTGCGTCAGGTTGGAATGCGCTCATAGACTCGTTACACCGTCTTTTGTTGACAGTAACAATTATGAGTATGTAATGTGGTAAATGCTGAGAAGACATCGAAATTCTCCTTCGGCCCATCTCACAGCTGTTGCCTTCGCCCTTCAGATTATATAACATCCCACTGCAGTATTATTTGTCAAGTTAAGTTTGCAATTTTATTTCTTTTTTTTTTTATCTGCTGAATTGCTTACAAGAAAATAAAATGTATTTGGTGAAGGTTTGTTTTTCTATTTTTTTTTTTTTTTTTTTGCTATTCTTATACAGTTTACAGCACATGATTGTAGATTGGTTACAGCGCTGTTTAGAAGACTGTACTTTTGGTCGTTTCTTAATCTTCTCCGCAAAGTGTAAAATTGCACTGTTGCCATCATGAGTATATGTCATTACGAGTGTCATTACTATTGAACTGTCGTGAAGTTGCATCTTGGAGTCTAAAATCTATGGTCATTTATACGTATGTTCTCCAAACACGCATACGCGAAATAAACTTCATTGCGGATTATCCTGTAGGTATGGAAATTCCTCACTACTGTTTATGCTGTTTCATGAGACAAATTTTTTTCATTTTTATATAACCGGTTTTACTTGATGTTTTCTTAATAATTTCTCTCACAAAGTTCATGGAAGAATTGGAGATTTATTTTGAAAAAAAAGGAAGTTCCAAATATTTCCTTTTCTTTAGTATATATATATATATATATATATATATATATATATATATATATATATATATATATACTGTATATATACTTGTATATATATGCATATATATGCATATATATATATATATATATATATATATATATATATACACACACATATATATATATATATATATATATATATATATATTTATTTATACTTGTTTATATATATATATATATATATATATATATACTTGTATATATATACATATATATATATATATACTTGTATATATATACATATATATATATATATATATATATATATATATATATACTTGTTTATATATATATATAATTATACATACATATATATATATATATATATATATATATATATATATATATATATATATGCTTGTTATTATATATATAATTATACATATATATATATATATATATATATATATATATATATATACTTTTATATATATACTTTTATATATATGTATTAATATATATGGCTTATTTGAAATATGAAAGAAACGCGTTTAAATGTGCAAAAATTTATCATTAATCGAATGCCAAGTCCCAAACCTACCAATTAGCTACGATGGTGAAGATGGGTTGATTTCAATTCTAAGTACAGAAAACCTGAATTTGACAGGTATATGTACAAAAGAATTGTCATTGACTTTTATCTTTCTTCGTGGCTGAGTGGTATGGTCACTGGCATACAGATATCCTGGACGAGGGTTCAAATCCCCGCCGGTCTGATATTATAGTCTTTGGGCGATTCCGCCTGGGGCTCTGATCCCGAGGTCGTTAAGAGAATCCAGTCTTTAATATATATGGCTTATTTGAAATATATATATATATATATATATATATATATATATATTTATATATATACTGTATATATATATATATATATATATATATATATATATATATATATATATATATATATATATATATATATATGTATATATATATAATTATAAACACACATACACACATATATATATATGTATATATGTATGTGTGTGTATATATGTTATATATATATATATATATATATATATATATATATATTATATATATATATGCAGAAGAACCACAGGGAAAATGAAAATACGAAATATACGCTTAAGTCCTGACTAGTTTCGTGTTACTTCTTCAGTCCTCTGAAGAAGTATCACGAAACTAGTCAGGACTTAAGCGTATATTTCGTATTTTCATTTTCCCTGTGGTTCTTTTGCATCTGAGCATCACGTTTTCCTGTGATTGATTTTTACGCATATATATATATATATATACATAGTCTATATATATATATATATATATATATATATATATATATATATATGCCTTTGGATTTTGTTCATGAGTGGAATCTACCAATAAACTTCTTTATCGTAATCATTATTATCATAGATAACTATTATTCTCTTTCTAAGCTGTAAATGCTATTCCTTTGAGATAGTGAAACACTAGACGCTATCATTCCAAAATTGGCGTGAAGTAATGTTAAAGAAAAAGGAGTGATAAAATTTATTTCATATATTCATATATACAAAAGAGGATCGCCTTTGTTTACTGACGAGGAGTAATGGCAAGTTTAGCATACACTATAAGAAAAAATATATATATTCACATAACACCTCATAACATCTGCTTTATCTTATCTAGATTTCAAAATATTTTTCACCAGAGGTTATCTGTAGAAACTCTTTTATCAAATAAAGTAAGAAAGTAAATTGATATTATCTTCTCTGAGTTTGATGTAAATAACAAGATTTTATCGCAGCTTTATCCTCGTTATTGTTAATTTCATAATGGATTCTGGTATAATTACATTACAATGAAAATAAAAACTATAAAGAATATAAATTTTACGAAGCGCACTGACATGACCCCAGGCGTTTCCATAAAATGCTTAAAGATAAAATAGATGATAACTCTTTAGCTTGGGAGACAGAATTGCAGTTCGTATTGGACACTACAACACTATTTTGAAGTCAAGCCTTATGTTGGGTAAAAGTCAGCTTAATCTATCAACAAAACTTACCCCATACTTGATGCTCTTTTTTTTGCGGGGAAATATAATAACGCTATTTTATGTTAATAAAAGGAAAGGTGAAGAGAGTTTATAGAAGAGACTATTTAGGTATGGTAAGCAGTTCGTCTAGAAGGACACGTCAAAATCAAACCATTGTTCT
>NC_090761.1:6755427-6760427 GCF_036898095.1 Palaemon carinicauda
GGGGAATAAAGAAAACAAACGATTTTGTAAACATGTCAAATGAAATAACGAAAACAGAAAAATAAATTTAAATCTTAATCCAATTCATATATTGTAATAATTTCGTCGCATTAAGAAAATGTATTTTCATATTTTATTACAAAATCAGATAAAGTCACAATGCGTAATTCTTATGTTATATGGATGAAAAATTCGTGTAAATAAATTTTGGTTCCGGTTAATCTGGAAGAATGCTATTTATAATAGGTTTTTGAATTCCTCAGTTTACTGGCCCATAATTAACTTTCAACAGAAAGGTTAGAGAGCCTAACTAGCACAGATATCTATGTAGATAGATAGATAGATGAAAAAATGCTGTAAACACGTTATGTTTGCTAATTACTTAGAAGACAAGTACTAAGAGTCAGTGAAGTTTTAAGGAAAAACTAAATTTTGTTTATGCTTCTAGAAAAAATGGAAGAAAACCCAGCTACCAATTAAATTTCTTTGGATGATTTCCATATCAGCAGTACATCAAGGACATTAATTCAATATTTTGTCCTCTGAAATCATTGATTTTAACTAAGTGATTATATAAACGATTGTAGGTATTGGTTCTGAAATTAATAACTTATCCTTTGATAATAATCTACAACCATAATGATTGCATATATATATATATATATATATATATATATAGAGAGAGAGAGAGAGAGAGAGAGAGAGAGAGAGAGAGAGAGAGAGAGAGAGAGAGAGAGAGAGAGAGAGAGAGAGAGAGAGAGAATATATATATATATATATATAGAGTATATATATACACATATAGAGTATATATATCATATATATATAGTATATATATATATATATATATATATATATATATATATATATATACATATATGTATAATATATTTACACACACACACACACATATATATATATATGTATATATATGTATATATATATATATAGAGTATATATATACACATATAGAGTATATATATCATATATATATATATATATATATAGAGTATATATATACACATATAGAGTATATATATCATATATATATATAGTATATATATATATATATATATACATATATGTATAATATATTTACACACACACACACACACACATATATATATATATATATATGTATATATGTATATATATGCATATATATATGTATATATATGTATATATGTATATATGTATGTATATATATATATATATATATATATATATATATATATATATATATATGATGCAGATATTTACATATGGATAGAATAATTCCTAACTATAGCAAGGAAATGCATGTTAACAAAAACCTTTTAATAGAGATTGCTTTTGAACGATAATTCTGATGAAGAATGACTTACTAAATTTATGTAATTTATTATCTTTTAATTTTTTCTAAGTTACTAATTTCATGATATTTATCATTGTTTAATCTTTTCTGAAATAGAATATAGAGAATTAAATTTTCGGCAAAAAAGTGCAGGGAGGCGGGAGTGGCTATAGCACCCCAAGCCCCTTACTCTAGCGTCCCTGTTTTGTTTCTTAGAATTAGTTTTTCTTTCTTTCCTTAAATCTAGACAAATTTTACTTCTCACAATTTCATTGTCACTTGACTTTAAATGTTTTTAAACTATTACATTTTTAACTGAATTATTTTTTTCGCAGCGAATCAAATTTACTTCGCTTTTCGTTTCAACATACGGTCTTCTTCGTGTCCGTTTTCTATGTTAATTTTTGTAAGATAAAGGTGTTCATAATTATTAGGTTGTTTCTATCAGAAAATTCTACAAGAATGTCTCCTCTGTCATTCCGTGTGCCTACTCCAAATTTGCTTACAGCTGATTCGCTTTTATTCTTTTGACCAACTTTGCCATAGAAATCACCCAAATCAAATACAAATACAGTCTTGTGTTTTTCAAGATACCTCCAGATCTTCATTAAAAGGTTTCGCTTTCTTCCTCTGTTGTTGGCGTATACGTTTAAATAAGCTTCCTTTTATACTGCGTCTTTAGTTTGATAATTGGTCCTCCAATTCTATCAAAGATACTGTGAAATTCTTCTAGGATAACTGCACAATTTTCTTCCTATTTTACTCAATCTTATTATATCCCAATTATTTCTTTTGGTGTTTTTAGTGCCATGGCTAAGTTCCAAATCTTTCCTTTTAGAATACATAGATTCACTCTATATATATTTGGAATACACATCACCTGTATTTTACATATCATTGCCATAACTTGGAGCCCACAAATCAGATGAAAAATAGTATTATTTGAACTATGAATTTGGGATGGATTAATTAAAAAAAAAAAAAATACCATGAAAGTATATTTTCGTAATCATACGCTTCTCTAGATGTAAATAAAATCCGAGTGTTTCTACTTGTAAAAAAAGGAAAAAAAGTAACTGGCAACACACGTCCATTGTTCCATTCATGTAAATGATTCTATCCAATAGGAAAAAGGAGATATATTGATACGTAAGCAGAAATATGTGTGACTGGTATATGTTATATAAAGTTCCAGTTAAGTACGCTATTTTTGGCTATTCCTAAACTAAAGTAACGTCATGGAAGGTTCCAGAATGCAAGGATTAAAGAGCTCTACACATTGCTTATTTTCATGGCCAATTGATGGCCTTAGCAGTAGAGTACAAAATTGCTAATTATCCCCGCCATCCACTCATTATAATTTTCATTACTTCATTCCTGTTGCTATTTAGGCACAGAATTGCTATGAGACAGACGAATGTGAAATTGTTCTTTGTCGTCTGGCCACAACTTAATTCTAAGGACATTGCAAATTTCACAATAAATGCTACAGAAATATTTCCTCAGCAAACAACCAGGTAGTGTCACATGTACTAAAATCGGTGAGACTGTCAAGTAATTACACAGTTATTCGATCTAATTTTCAATTACCTTTTTTATGAAAACAAATGGTATTTGATATGTTTCATGGCATGTTATTTGAAGACCACGTGTGTCAAAAAAGTGTGCTAGGAAGGTAGAGGTTCGAGAATTGATTGTTGATAAATTGTCCAACGGCCGTTTCCTTATTAGGAGTGACTATTTTGATCAGAAAATGGTGCGAATTTTTCATGTGCTATTGGAAGCAACCTAAATTTACTTATAGAAAGTGTTTAGCATTTCCTTTTTTCATCAGAACATATGGATAGTGAGTCATGTCCCTGTAAAAGTAACCAAGATAACAAGCGTCAGCATAGTTAAGGTTGGTGGGATTAGCTTGGGGTAGTGCTGCCAAATGGCATTTGCTTGAATAGATAATATAATTATTCATTAGATTTATATCATGTAAGGAGTAATAGTTATATACCAGGAGGTGCATGAGTATGGTGTTATTTGATGCTCTTATAATCAGCATTATCAACATAGACAAATCGAATGCTAAAATAAAAACAAATCGAATGCTAAAAAAAAAAAAAAAAAAAAAAGCCACATTTCTGTGTGTTCACCAACGCCTGACTGTGTTGCGTCATCAACCTGGGAATTTGCGTTTCTTGATAAGGGCGTTTGAAAGTGTAAATCAATTATAAAATAAACCTTATCATCATTTTTGTAGTAAATGTATGCATGTTAGTAAAGCTCTCTGTTGGTTCAATATATATTTTTTTTTATTTCTTGGTTTAAAGTAAGTTGAAAGAATCTATTAAGTATATAAGGTTATATATATATATATATATATATATATATATATATATATATATATATATATATACATGTATATATACATATTTATATGTATCTATATATGTACATGTATTGTCATCAATCTCTTAGAATGGCTTTATACTGTACATATTGTAAATATTTCATACATCTATCTCCTATTTTACAGTTAGTTTACTGTACTGCTTTTGTGATCCCCAAAGGAAAGTTTAGTTGCTTATTTTTAGAAAGCTTTAGTTGGCCACGCCTCCTTTTGGTTTACTTTAGACAATACATAAAAATGATCCTCTAAAAGTGAAGTGTTCTTAGGAGCAGCCGCCTTATTTCTTCAACATGGTAAAGTATTAGTGTTCATTATCTTGGGTGAATTTAGTTACGTTTATTCTTTTGTGTTATATTTTACTTATATATGTATCTGTGCTGCCTTAGTGCTTAGATGATAAATTCGGTATGATAACTGAAAACGTAAACGTGTTGTAAATTGTGTATTTTTGGTATTGGTTAATCATAAGTTTCCTCTGGGCTTGGAATAATCCTTTATTTTTTATGTGATACATTCTTTATACTCAATATACCTATTGCCTTAGTCGGGGACTGTCAAAATATATATACATTTTATATATATATATATATATATATATATATATATATATATATATATATATATAAATAAAATGTGTGTATATATATGTGCATATGTATATATGTGCATATGTATATATGTATATATGTGTATGTATGTGTATATGTATGTATGTGTATATGTACAGTATGTATATGTATATGTATGTGCATATGTATGTATGTGCATATGTATATATATGTATATGTATATATGTATATATATATATATGTATATTTATATATATATGTATATTTATATATATGTATATGTATATATATGTATATGTATATATATATATGTATATATATGTATATATATATATATATATATACATGTATGTATATATGAATATGTATATATGTATATGTGTATATGTTTGTGTGTGTGGTTATCATTAGACTTGCTCACTTCTATCAATGGTAGATCATATCCCAAAAATGTGTCGTGCAATAGTGAAACTCTACTGATTATTAGGATGCACGATTTTGGTCCCGTAATATAAGATATAGATAGAGAAGTTATTTAAAACTTACTGTTGTTTGTCTGTCGAATTTTTTTTTTCTTTTTTTTTTAACTATTGAGTTTCAGAAGGGCTAAATATATCGTTCACTTAATCGACTTGAATTAATCCTCGTTTCGCTTCCCTGTCTAATGATGCAATAAAGAAAGTGTATTTTTTTCAAG
>NC_090761.1:6770427-6772927 GCF_036898095.1 Palaemon carinicauda
ATCCCAAAGATATTTAATCAATCTAGAAAATAATATATGAAATAAAAGTCTAAATGAAAAAATTTATTCTCAAACGATATAAATTGAAGTAACACTAAGACTGAAAAACTTCATATAGGAAATAATTCTTGGTGAACAAAAAAAGAAAGAGCAGGAAAAGATATAACTGGTTCAACGCCTTATATATATATTATATATATATATGAAATATACAGTATATATATATGCATATACACACATGTATATATATATATATATAAAATATACAGTATATATATGTATATACACACATATGTATATATATATATATACTGTGTATATATGTATATATATATGTATATATGTATATATATATATATATATATATATATATATATATATGTATATATGTATATATGTATATATATACATATATATATATATATATATACATATATATATAAGTTTACTTAAATTTATAATCAACCTGAATAGAATTGTCATAATATAATTCAATTGAGTCATTACGCGAAAGATACTCCTTACACTTTCTCGAAAGACCCGAGTTAAAACTCCATTACGCGCGGTGAGTGATGAACATTACGCTGGTGTACTGTAATTAGGCAAATTAATGACTCTCATCAGAATACGGAGGGGAAAGGTGAAAATTCTCATTTCCATAACAGGGAGGGGCTGGCTGGCATGGGAGTGGCGGGGCATCAAGCGGGAGTTGGTGGGTAGGAGGGGAGGCAGGGCAGAGATAGGAGTTTCCTGTGAGATACGCAGAGAGAGAGAGAGAGAGAGAGAGAGAGAGAGAGAGAGAGAGAGAGAGAGAGAAATATTCTTGTGGCCCACCGTGGATTAGAATATATTAAGGTTATAAAGAGTATTGTAAATTAATGGTATTTTTCCTAATTAAACGTAAGTTATAAAACTCATTTTTCTTATACGTTATTGTTTCAGATATATATATATATATATATATATACATATGTATATGTATATATATGTATATATGTATATATATATATATGTATATATATATATATATACATATGTATATATATATACATATGTATATATATATATATATATATATATGTATATGTATATATATATATATATATACATATGTGTATATATATATATATATATATATACATATGTGTATATATATATATATATATATATATATATATATATATATATATACACATATGTATATATATATATATATACACATATGTGCATATATGTATGTATGTATGTTATTACACGATTTTTTAATTAAATCTTGGGTTTATAAAAAATAATTTTGCCACAGGCATACATAGATACGTACTAGTAGTTTATATATATATATATATATATATATATATATATATATATATATATATATATATATATATATATATATACATATATATATATATATATATATATATATATACATATATATACATATATATACATATATATATATATATATACATATATATACATATATATATATATATATATATATATATATATATATATATATATATATATATATATATATATATATATATATATATATATATATATATACTATCCAAGCTACAACCCTAGTTGGAAAAGCAAGATGCTATAAGCCCAGGGGCTCCAACAGGGAAAAATAGCCCAGTGAGGAAAGGAAATAAGGAAATAAATAAATGAAGAGAACAAATTAACAATAAATCATTCTAAAATAAGTAACAACGTCAAAACAGACATGTCATATATAAACTATTAACAACATCAAAAACAAATATGTCATAAATAAACTATAAAAAGACTCATGTCTGCCTGGTCAACAAAAAAGCATTTGCTCCAACTTTGAACTTTTGAAGTTCTACTGATTCAACCACCCAATTAGGAAGATCATTCCACAACTCCGTAACAGCTGGAATAAAACTTCTAGAGTACTGCGTAGTATTGAGCCTCGTGATGGAGGAGGCCTGGCTATTAGAATTAACTGCCTGCCTAGTATTACGAACAGGATAGAATTGTCCAGGGAGATCTGAATGTAAAGGATGGTCAGAGTTATGAAAAATCTTATGCAACATGCATAATGAACTAATTGAACGACGGTGCCAGAGATTAATATCTAGATCAGGAATAAGAAATTTAATAGACCGTAAGTTTCTGTCCAACAGATTAAGATGAGAATCAGCAGCTGAACACCAGACAGGAGAACAATACTCAAAACAAGGTAGTATGAAAGAATTAAAACACTTCTTCAGAATAGATTGATCACCGAAAATCTTGAAAGACTTTCTCAATAAGCCTATTTTTTGTGCAATTGAAGAAGACACAGACCTTATATGTTTCTCAAAAGTAAATTTACTGTCGAGAATCACACCTAAAATTTTGAAAGAGTCATACATATTTAAAGAAACATTATCAATACTGAGATCCGGATGTTGAGGAGCCACCGTCCTTGACCTACTTACAATCATACTTTGAGTTTTGTTAGGATTCAACTTCATACCCCATAATT
>NC_090761.1:6782927-6785427 GCF_036898095.1 Palaemon carinicauda
CTCGGAGAAGTTTCCTGATCGCTGATTGGTTGGACGAGATAATTCTAACCAATCAGCGATCAGGAAACTTTTCCGAGCTAAAAGGGCACCCCTACGAGTCGGTGCAAATCTGCCTCGATAAAAGAAATGGACTATAGTGCTGTAGATTGCCTGGTCGATATGGGCTCTTACATTAAAAGATTAACCTTTAAGGTAGGAGTAGACCGTCCTCCATTTAGATAGGATGATTAGTTCTTCTCAATGTTGTCTTTCTGCACTGTGGTATTGACTATTATTAGTGTCGCATTGAAGCAAAATGGTAATCCAAGAGATCAGTCTAAATAGGATCATTGGTGAAAATGAAATCTGTATTTATCTAGTGCTTCGAAGTTACTTTAAAATCGCCATAATGTTTTTTTTTTTTTTCCTTTTATAAAATACACAGTATAACAAATAAGAAAACGATAATGCACGTAAAATAGTAAAAAATAATGAATTTTATTAAACTGAAAAATATAATTTGCGTGGCAGAATAAAAGAAAAGGTTATATCTATTTATTAGTATTTAATGATTCATGATATCTAATGCTAAATATTCTACCAAGATAAATTAAGAATTTGGTGTTGAAATCAACGACGATAGTTCATTATTAGAATTTAGAGAAAAAATACTTTAGTGTTCACATCATCTCCCATAATTCATAATTATGATTTTAAGAAAATACAAAATACAAAGCTATTTCCCATCATATTGAAATTGACTTCCGTGGGACCAGATCCTCCTGGGACCGTCTTTTCTGTAATAGAGACGTCTGGTTGTGTTCTTTGAGAGCGTTTGGAAAATCTATTATTACCGCTAATGATATCTCTGACGTATTCGACACAGGCTGATATGACACTCTGTTAGACAAACTTCCCGTGTATGGTTTTACTGCTTCGTGTGTAGTCTGTTGTATATTTTCCTCTACTTGGTTTGTATGTTGCTGTTGATGGCCCTACATCCACTGTTTCTCTAGATTTTAGTTAAATTTAATCATGTTCTTATCACTTGCTACTTTCCTTATCTTAATTAATGATCTCACCTAGTTTGCTTCTTATATATATTCATTTTCCATTGACCAAATGGCTGTCTACAGCTGTCTAGCTGACCACCTTCGTACATGAACTGTAATGTTGAAAGCTTATCCAAACGGGGATCAATTTCTTGCTGAACATAGGTATTTCCGAGTAATATAGCCTACCCTTCGAATTTCATCTCGTGTAACCATTCGGTAATTTCATCCATATTAATGTCGTTAAGAATACTTCAAAACAGTCTTGTCTTATAAAAAAAGTAGTGATTTTCATTCTCTGTTACAGTTATAACACTTCATATTGGTCAGTTATATATACTTGAGGAATTACAATTGTATTTCAGATACTTTTATCTTACCTTTCTCTTCTCTTGCAGGAGTGAATCAAAGGTAAGTTTGCTTTGTCAGCAGCCTTTCATTTACTCTTCTCTAGATCTTCTCCCTTACCTATTCAAGGTGATCTCTCAGTCTCTTTTGCGGTCATGATTTTGGTTAGTGTTCTACTGGACACTTTTTAATAAACATCAGAAACCGTCCTATTACGTTCATCTGGCTTTCGATTTTTCTCCTTGCTTTTCTGTTTCCTCTTCTCTTTCAATCTTCAATCAAAACGTGAATGCGTCTCCTCCTACGAGCACCAATTTATTATTCTCTACATTCTTTTTTTTTCTACTTTTCTGGAACATTTAGTTAGATAAAAAGTTTTAGATTGTCATTGTAGCCAGAAATAAATTAATAAATTAAATAATATTAGGCATAATTTATCATGGATTTCAGCACAAATAATATTTCCTAGGCTACGAAAATGACATTTACAATCACACACACATACACACAAGAAGACAAAATTTGCATAAGTATATATATATATATATATATATATATATATTATATATATGTGTGTATGTATATATATAAAAGGATATATGTCTGTTTGTAGGTGTATGTAAGTTTATGAAACACGGGAGCCACTAATCATACATGAAGCAGTTACATTCATCGTCACGTTTTGAAAACCACAAATAGAATTAGACAAGTTTTAATATGCATATCATGCATGTAGGTAAGTTCATTTGTTTAATCCATAACTGAAATGTCCACTTTTTCGTTGCTGTGATATGTCAGCAATAAGGGACGCTACCAAAAAAAAAAAAAAAAAAAAAAAATCGAAAATGCCTCAGCCATTTTCCCAGTATGTGAAAAGATCTATTTTGAAATATTGATTTATGAGCCAGAAAAGATTTCTAAAACACACCTTCATAAAAAATGTGGATAATATTAAAATCAAATAGAATTGTCAAATATGTACATTCAATGCGAATCGAGATACAGATCTACTTAAAATTAAAAAAAAAATCTATCCAAAGTTGTTTGTGGAGGTAAAAATTAGTCGAATAACCATAGAACAACTGAATTCAGAGAGAGAGAGAGAGAGAGAGAGAGAGAGA
>NC_090761.1:6795427-6805427 GCF_036898095.1 Palaemon carinicauda
CATAATATCGAATGCGATAAAAATTAACTGAACAATTTCATTGCAGTTGCAGGGGATAATATCGAAAGTGATAAAAATTAACTGAACAATTTCCTTGCAGTTGCAGAGCATTATATGGAATGCGATAAAAATTAACTGAACAATTTCCTTGCAGTTGCAGAGCATTATATGGAATGCGATAAAAATGAACTGAACAATTTCATTGCAGTTGCAGGGCATAATATCGAATGTGACAAAAATGAACTGAACAATTTCATTGCAGTTGCAGGGCATAATATCGAATAAGATAAAAATGAACTGAACAATTTCATTGCAGTTGCAGGGCATAATATCGAATGCGATAAAAATGAACTGAACAATTTCATTGCATTTGCAGGGCATAATATCGAATGCGATAAAAATGAACTGAATTTCATTGCAGTTGCAGGGCATAATATCGAATGCGATAAAAATTAACTGATCAATTTCATTGCAGTTGCAGGGCATAATATCGAATGCGATAAAAATGAACGGAACAATTTCATTGCAGTTGCAGGGCATAATATCGAATGCGATAAAAATGAACTGAACAATTTCATTGCAGTTGCAGGGCATAATATCGAATGCGATAAAAATGAACTGAACAATTTCATTGCAGTTGCAGGGCATAATATCGAATGCGATAAAAATGAACTGGACAATTTCATTGCAGTTGCAGGGCATAATATCGAATGCGATAAAAATGAACTGAACAATTTCATTGCAGTTGCAGGGCATAATATCGAATGCGATAAAAATGAACTGAACAATTTCATTGCAGTTGCAGGGAATAATATCGAATGCGATAAAAATGAACTGAACAATTTCATTGCATTTACAGGGCATAATATTGAATGCGATAAAAATTAACGGAACAATTTCATTGCAGTTGCAGGGCATAATATCGAATGCGATAAAAATGAACTGAATTTCATTGCAGTTGCAGGGCATAATATCGAATGAGATAAAAATGAACTGAACAATTTCCTTGCATTTGCAGGGCATAATATCGAATACGATAAAAATGAACTGAACAATTTCATTGCAGTTGCAGGGCATAATATCGAATGTGATAAAAATGAACTGAACAATTTCATTGCAGTTGCAGGGCATAATATCGAATGCGATAAAAATGAACTGAACAATTTCATTGCAGTTGCAGGGCATAATATCGAATGCGATAAAAATGAACTGAATTTCATTGCAGTTGCAGGGCATAATATCGAATGCGATAAAAATCAACTGAACAATTTCATTGCAGTTGCAGGTCATAATATCAAATGCAATAAAAATCAACTGAACAATTTCATTGCAGTTGTGGGACATGAAATTAAAGGCGATAAAAATTACCTGAACAATTTCATTGCCGTTACATGACATAACATCAAAGGCGATAAAAATTAATTGAACAATTTCATTGCCGTTACAGGATATATCAAATGTGATAGAAATTATCTGAACATTTTCTTTGCAGTTGCAGGACATAATATCAAATGCGATAAAAATTAAGTGAACAATTTCACAGCAGATGCAAGACATATCAAAAGCGATAAAAATTAACTGAAAAATTCTATTGCAGTTGCAGGACATATCAAATGCGATAGAAATTAACTGAACAATTTCATTGTAGTTATATGACATAATATCAAAGGCGATAAAAATTAACTGAACAATTTCATTGCCGTTACAGGACATATTTATAAACCATGATTTTAAGATTCTAAAACTGTTGCAAGAATTACTTTAATGTTTTGACACCAGATGGCGTTCTATTCAGAAGACTTTGCGGTCCAAACCATTTAAGTGTCAAAGATTTGACTCAAAAGTAGCTGGTCATGATCTGCTAAAGTCTTCAATCAAAATGTTTTTATATTTTGTTCTGAAAGTTTCTAGAACTCGAGACTATATTGTTCTGTTAAATGTCTACTCGGGCATGCTCTTGTCATTATCAGAAATAATTTAGTGTTTTAGTATTTAGCTTGATAAACTATTTTTCCTTTCCAATGGGATGTATTACCATAAAGCTCTTCTCTATAGACATTATTATTATTATTATTATTATTATTATTATTATTATTATTATTATTAACCTACAACTTAATTGGAAAAGCAGGATGCTATAAACCAAGAAGCTCCAACTTGGAAAATAGCCCAGTGAGGAAAGAAAACAAGGAAAAATTAAATATTTTAAACATGTAAAAAATACTTCCTTTATGAACTATAAAATCTTTAACAAAACAAGAGGAAGAGAAATGAGATACAATAGTGTGCCTGAGTGTACTCTCAAGCAAGAGAACTCTATCCCAAGACAGTATAGGACCATGGTACAGAGGCTATGGCACTACCCAAGACAATAAAACAATGGTATGATTTTGGAATGTCCTTCTCCTAGAAGAGGTGCTTACCATAGCCATAGAGTCTCTTCTACCCTTACCAAGAGGAAGGTGGCCACTGAACAATTTACTGTAGTGCAGTAACCTATTGGGTAAAAAAGAATTGTTTGGTAATCTTACTGTTATCAGGTGTATGAGGACAGAGGAGAATATGTAAAGAATAGGCCAGGCTATTCGTAGTGAGTGTAAGCAAAGGGAAAGGAACCGTAACCAGAGACAATGACCAATGTAGTACTGTCTGGACAGTCAAAGGACCCCATAACTCTAGCGGTAGTACCACTGTAAGATAATTAGAAACCCTAAGGAAGGAAAAGAAACATACAATAGTAGTAAGGAATGAGCTACAAAATAGAAAATCATAAAATATGCAAATTATATAGATAGCAAATCAAAAGCGATAATATAGATAACAAACAAACTATGATTTAAGGGGCATCTTG
This sequence comes from Palaemon carinicauda, assembly GCF_036898095.1. Classification (NCBI taxonomy): domain Eukaryota; kingdom Metazoa; phylum Arthropoda; class Malacostraca; order Decapoda; family Palaemonidae; genus Palaemon; species Palaemon carinicauda. The sequence goes on from NC_090761.1 coordinate 6,798,279, forward strand.
GTCTTTGATTTTCAAACAATCGGTTAAACAAAACAGCTTTATAGTTCAATATGTATGTGACATCGTAATTGTTGATTATCTAAAGACAGGCTACGTTCACTTATGTATATGTGCATCTGCTGTGTGGAAATAAAAATAAAACTATAGAAGGGTTATCAGTAGAACACAGACCTCCACCACGGCAGCTTATCTCTCGACTTTTTGCTCGACCTTGACCTTGACCATTGACCTAGGACTTTCAAAATTGAATTACTTCCACTACTTAACAAGGTATTTAATCCTTGAACGTTTCGCTGCTATTTGCGTAAAATTGTGACCAGGAAGTTGTCCACACACCCACAAACAAACAAACATACAAACAAACAAACAAACAAACATACAAACAAACAAATAAACATACAAACAAAAGGGGAAAACACAATCTTCTCTCCAACTTCATTGGCGGAGGTAAATATAATTAAGGTAAGCAGGACAAGGAAAATGCTGCATAAGAATCTATTATGAAATTAACTGGAGGACTGTCCACCAAACCAATGTTCCTAAGTCATTAAAATTCTGATGTTAAAATATTAAGACTTGGGAATCCTAGATTAAAAATATATTTTGAAAGAACTGATAATGTATTCCGTAAGGTAACTGAAATTTATAAACTAAATAAATCTATATACATACACATACACACATACATACATACATACATACATACATATATATATATATATATATATATATATACGTATAAATATATATATATATATATATATATATATATATATATATATATATATATATATATATATATATAAATATATATATATACACATATACATATACATTGTATATACTGTACATGTATATATATATATATATATGTGTGTGTGTGTATATATATATATATATATATATATATATATATATATATATATATATATATATATTCCCACCCCTTACACACACACGAACATATATATCTACACGGGTACACCTGATACCCTACTCCCACTCGGCCCCGTATATAATGTTCACCGCAAACACTCTGCAGCCTCAGATAAGGAGAGAGACAAACAGGCAGACTCAATTACCGCTGAAGTTATCCTGTCTCATCAGGCAATTACCATGTAAATGCTTAGCTCAAAGAGACCATAAAGAGGGTATCCTCGTGATGACCTCTAAGTACTCATTTACGGTCTCGTTCAAGAAGTACGCTTCGCTTTAGTGCAACAAGAAGCGTTTTCGTTCGAGTTTTAAGAGTTGTTTAAGGTATAAATATTGCAAACTTAAAATATTTCAAACACGTGTTATATATCTTTTTAATGAGTTTTATGTTTATGATTTATAGATTCGTGATATTTTTCTCCTCTTGAATATTAAAAAATTAGAAGTCGAAATGGCAACGCTTTCGCGCTATGAGATACATCTCCTGAACGTCTCTCATGTATCTCGCGTTAGACCTCTTTATCTCATGTTCATTACAGTGAGTAATACACAGACAGTGAAACATACATTATCTAACTTCAAGTGAAGTTCATACTTTAACACGTGTTTTGTACTTTTGTCTACAGGACTTGTTTTTACGCAAGAAATCCAATTGATAAGGATCTACAAGCGAACGTGCTTTTGACACACAGCTCTCTCTTTATATATATATATATATATATATATATATATATATATAAATATATATGTATGTATAGATATATATATATATATATATACAGTATATGTATATATATATATATATATATATATATATATATATATATGTATGTATGTATGTATGTATGTATGTATGTATGTATATATATATATATATGTATATGTATATATATATGTATATGTATATATATATATGTATATGTATATATATATATATATATATATATATATATATATACATACATATATATATATGTATTATTAATGTATATGTATATACATGTATATGTATATATATACACATATGTATTATTAATGTATATGTATATACATGTATATGTATATATATACACATGTATGTATATATACATATATATACACGCTTATATATATAAATGTACATGTATATATATACATGTACATATATATATATATATATATATATATATATATGTATTATTAATGTATATGTATATACATGTATATGTATATATATACACATGTATATGTATATATATACACATGTATGTATATATACATATATATATACACGCTTATATATATAAATGTACATGTATATATATATACATGTACATTTATATATATATATATATATATATATATATATATATATATATATATATATTTATATATATACACATACATATATATACATACATATATACATATATATACATATACATAATATATATATATATGTGTGTATATATATATATATATTTATATATATATATATATATTCAATACCTATATATACATAAATAAAGCTATTATCATTATCAAGAGAAGTTTAAGAACAATAATAACATTAAAATAAATCTTTCATATATAAACTATAAATTTTCTTAAAAAATAACAAGAGGATTAAAACTTCAAAATAACAAGAGGAAGAGAAACCAGATAGAATAGTGCGACCGAGTGTACCCTCAAACAAGAGATCTCTAATCCAAGACAGTGGAAGACCATGGTAAAGATGTTATGGCACTACCAAGACTAAAGAACAATGGTTTGATTTTGGAGTGTCCTTCTACATTAGAAGAGCTGTTTGCCATAGCTAAGGAGTCTCTTCTACCCTTACCAAAAGGAAAGTAGCCACTGAACAATTGCAGTGCAGTAATTAACCTCTTCATATCGGATGAATTGTTTCAGTGTTGTAAAATGTATGAGGAAAGAGGAGCATGTGTAAGGAATAGGCCAGACTATTCTGTGTATGTGTCGGCAAAGAGGAAATGAGCCGCAACGAGAGAGAGGGATCCAGTCAAAGGACCCAATAACACTCTAGTGGTAGTATCTCAATGGGTGCCTTAGCAAAAGCGTATATGTGTGTATGTGTGTATAGATTAGAGAGAAAATGTACCAAAATATATCAAATAAACTCAAAGATACAGGCATTTGTAAAAACACTGACAAAAAGAAACTGGGATAAAAAATTGGTCTTCTAAGGTGATCTTCTTATTAACGTGCTTTTTTTTTTTTTACATTTGTATGGGGTAAGCATAGTTGCCTTCGTTTTGAAGGAATTTGCTTTAGCTTTGGGGTAGACCGTAGTCCCAATCCAGCTACCCTGCCTGACATCGCTTAGAACCCGGGAGCGTATGTTCATGTGTTGTACCAGTTACCAGCGTCCCTCCTCCCAGCAGCGAGGTGTTGATAGGATGTAAGAAATTCAGAATATATGAAAAGATATATAAAGCTGATCCATGCATAAATTGATATGATAACTGTCAAATGAAATAAATAACATTTATAAAGATAGAAACATGATCAGCAGATCACAGATAAAAGTTACTTCTATTGAAAAAAAATATAGAATTAAATGATCGTAATTGGCCGTTCTTCATACACATTTATGCATTAACCTGAATGACACGTAATTGCGGTATAGGTAGATACGATTAAGATACACTCGAAGAAATTTATATATTGATTTCAGTATGGGATTGCAACCTTTTCCACACCAAACACCCCTTGAAATATAGTGCCATCTACCCGTAATTCCATTAACCTATCCTTGAATTTAGTAGATTGACGACAAAATATGCTTTAATGATTAGAGGCCTATGGGATGGGCAACTTATGGTGATAATTCATTATCCACCCAAAGAGAAAACAACGAAGAAGAGCGTATGAAGCATTGTCTTAACCATGAATGAAGCGATATTCCTGCCTTTTTAATTAGAGATTTATAATGGGAGAAGGAAAAAAAAGAAGTAACTTGAAAACAGAAGGAAAATATCCGTCAAAGTTTACCGATTTCCAAATCATAACTGTGTGAAGACTTATTCTAACGTTTAACAAATGTTACGAGGAGGTAATTGAAGTTGCAATATGATATGTTTTACATTAAGTTATAACTTAAATACATTTAAAGGTATGTTTTAAAAGTATAGATTGAAAACCCACATGCGAACCCGAGGTTGAGAACCCTGACACTAAAACGGTAAAGCATTAAAACCGCGAATGTAAAAAAAAATTGCAGAAGCAATTTCAATAGTTGTGAAAAGGATACCGGCTTATTGCGAAATGTTACAAGTTTGAAGACAAGCGGGGAAAATAGAGCCTATAAATTTGTACTTATGTAAATGAAATGGTGAATTTTGTAATATAATATATATAAAGTTAGTAGATTCATATGGACAGGGAAGCTTGATATGAAGGATATTTATGAAAGATGAAATATTTCAAAATTTTTTAATAAGTATAAAAGAAAATTGTTGCAACAATGGGTTTAATAATAGCCATTAACTTCCTCGTGATTAACGAATTTTATTTATAGAAGCATTATTAGATTAAATCTAATGTTGAAAACAAACTCACAAAAAATGACAAATAACAAATTATGAAATTGATTAACAAAAAATTTCTAGGAACGTAATTAGATTAAAGAGCACTTCACCGGAAGTAACTATAGCAAATAAAACTTTGAAAATTAATAAAAACTATATACTAATTAAGATAACACAATAAATAAGAAAACTATAAAACTAAAGAGAACAATTACACACAATAAAACCTAGGATAATTATATCGTAGGCTACAAAAAATTATTTTTCTTAATTTAATGAGAAATTAGATTAGATTTATCGCTATATTCATGATATATAGTATCTTTATATGGATTATTTAAAATAACAATAAAGAAACACATGGTTAATGGAATCGATAATTTTGTGACGATTAGACAAGTAAAGTTTAATGTCTTATGTAAATAGAATTGGGAAAATTATTTCGTATCAATTTCATCAAATATCACCATTGAAAACAGAAATAAATTAACATCGATTGAAATATAAACTCATCTGTCAAATCGACTTTCATTTACCAAGATTTCCATAATAAAATCATAATTTCAATAGATTTACGTTAGACATGAAATTTAATTTTGTGTCTTTTGGGATAAATATTATATACTGTAGACTTTTTAGAAGGCATACATAACATGCAAAAGTTTCATTATTCAAACTTTTAGCCAAGACTTTTTATTTCTCTGATATCGATTATTACCTGCCCCTCGTATATTCTCCGCAGACAATCGTGATATTTATTATTAATACAATTGATACTATGTAGGCTTCCATAACGATGTTACTTTATGACTTAACAAATCAGTTAAATATTTTTTTTCTGCGTAATTTTAGTTAGTTCGGTATATCAGTTATTAATATGGAGGTAAATTCAATGGAATCTCAATTGAAAATCCTTTAATGATCTAAGAAGCCAAAAGCCGGAAATGGATATATTGTATACAGTCATTCTTTTCTTTAAAATACCTCAAGTACAGCCCCTTCTCATTTATATCGAACAATATTAAAAGTGAATATAATAAACCTCTCTATTGCCACAACCCCGACTTAGTTTTTCAATCTAATTTCAACCACATTGATGATCATTTCCGAATAACGGCACACCCTCGCCTGTACCAAAAGTCGTAAATGCGCGCAACAAATACACGTCAGTAATACCTCTCATTCAGGTAACTGCGCATACTCATATCAATTATTCTGTATATTGCCTTTGCAACAGCATGCTGTTGATGGTTAACATCCTGCTCAATAACTCTCGACAATTAGCCTGGCATGTGAAAGCTACAGGTGAAACCACCGGAGGAAATGCCACAATACAAAAGGTGCATTAAGAAACGACTTTAATGAGGCAGCTTAACGGATAACACGTTCAAGAAAGAAGCGGTAAAGCACCGGTAATAAATAATATAATGAAAGGAGCTACAACCGAGCTGATAAGTGTCTGCCTTCTTTTCTGTAGTACTGTGCATATCACCGCCGTACTTTTTTTTCTTAAGCAACACTGAAAACCTTCTGGTCGTATTGCGGAACTTGAAGGCTCGTCCAACGTTCACCGTCTTCATTGCTGTGTTTGATGTTTTGCCTGCCGGTAACTATAGTGGTGATAATAGCAGTGGTCTGAGAAGAGGCCATCAACAAACAATGCAGGATTCGTTTTATGTTACTTAATGCTTTGGGTGCTAGTTTGGAGGTTCTCATTAGCCTGTGCTTCGTACAAACTACAGGTGACGTTTACGTTGGCGTCATGAGGAACGAGCTGGAAGAAGAATACAAATATGAGAGTTGCTTCATAAAAAAAATACAGGTGCTTCACTTCTTGGCAGTGCTCTTCCTGGCATAAAACGGCTGACCACGTTAGTAATCGATGAGAGCAATTATGTCAGTGTGTATGGTAGTTAGTTGGTCTGTAACTTGGGTAAAATGGGCTTGTCATAATTACAGTTAAACATTTTTATGTCTTCTTGAAATAAGTTTATGGTCTGGCAATTTCGGTGGCAACTTTTTTTTTTTTTTTTTTTTTTTTTTTTTTTTTTTTTTTTTTTTTTTGTGGGGATGGGGGGGGGGGGGCGGTGAGGAGTCCCTCATTCGCGACTTGCTTATGAGGAGCCATAATAAAAAAAAATTGTTTTACGGCAGAAGGCACGTACGAGAATCCGACGACTAAATGCAAATGAACCCAGATAAATGAAGAGCTGGGGATAAGTTTTAGTGTTAGAGGGGGATAGTTAGTGGGTCGGTAAATGAGGATGATTACGGTGTTGGGGCGGATCAGACTACTTCGGTTAATGGTTGTTACTGGGGGGATGGTGGTAACAAGTAAAGGCAGTGATATCAGTTGGATTCCTTTATGCTTTTGGGTAATTTATGACAGGTGTTATTGTTATTAAAGGGATGGAGATTTATTAGCCCCGTGAGTCAAATCTGACTCATACAATGGCAAGTGTTACGAAACAAATATTTGCAGGACATGTGTGTTTACCTTTTGGTAATGTGCACAGTAATTGATGATACGTATATTTTTTTTCTTATATAAAGGATTATACTTTCAATGACCACCATCAAAATACACCGTGTATCTTACCCGTACCGTAAAAATGGCAATAGTATTAGAGGAGGCAGTGACACAAAGTTCGGATCAAAGCACCTTCATTTTGCTCATGTGTGGGCC
>NC_090761.1:6812927-6814594 GCF_036898095.1 Palaemon carinicauda
CAATTGTCCTTTATATTATGCGGAAGTTTAATGATCAACAGTATTTAGTCCCGTTTATTATTATTGTTATACACATTGTCGGTTTATATTTAACAGCAACTATCTTTTCCAGTATCGCAGATACTGAAATTTTACATCTTCATAACAACAAAACACTGTTTAAAAAAAAAAAAAAAAAAAACCTAATTCTAATCCAAAATTCTCCGTAAAAATATATTGTTTTCAGCCGTATTTTGATATATACAAGTGACCGTAATTTTACCTAACTCTTATTATCTTTTACGGGTTAGTGACCGTAATATCACTCCTTTACGTCAATATGTTCGTTTTCAAAACGGTAAAAATCCTGGAATAAATGTTGCTAGGCATTTGCCGTTTTTTATGCAAATTTTAAATAAGTGATCTTTGTTGCTCTCATGACGATAAAGACCCTTTTTATAACAGAATCACAATAACATTGTTCTCCTTCGTTATGCTTTTAGGGAAACGAAAGCTTTTGCTTTTTCTGGATTAGTTATTTTTTAAAGGAGAACCATTAGCAACATGAGGGTAAAACAACAGCGGAGGTCCTGTAGAGAGTGGGGTTCTCCTGCTGTATGGGACCGGAAAAGCAGCCATCACGTTTATGATAATTGCCAATATCACTTATCGTTGATAATAACCGGTACATTCATTGTTCCTCACTTATTCACTATTATTGTTATTGTATTGTTTCTCAGTAACCTACAATGACAACCAAACTACATCGAACACTTCCGGAACCGGATACATTTTCCTAATTTTATATACATGAAAACTTGCCAAAAGTTTTCTAGCGGACACATATTTCTGAGTGAGTCAGTAAAATGTATGTATGATCTATTTCTTAAATGTTTGCTTTGATCAAGAATATATCGACTTTAATCTTAAAAATGATGAACATACTTTTGGGTTTTCAATCTGATGGAGCTTTATTAAAAGGTAATTGATTCCCAGAGGAATAAGGTAATCACATTCCTGCCTAAAAAAAAAAAAAAAAAAAAAAAAAAAAAAAAAAAAAAAAAAAAAAAAAAAAAAAAATTCATCAGTTGTAGGTTTAGAGGTTGATGGTATCTAAGCATATCATAAAAAATAACTTAAAATTATGCAAAACGAATAGAATATATATATATATATATATATATATATATATAAATACATATATATATATATATATATATATATATATATATATATAAATACATATATATATATATATATATATATATATATATATATATATATTATATATATATATATATAAGAAAGAGAGAGAGAGAGAGAGAGAGAGAGAGAGAGAGAGAGAGAGAGAGAGAGAGAGAGAGAGAGAGAGAATATGTCTTTACGATATAATTTATAGTTAATTGGCATAACGTTGTATTCTTCAAATGCTATGGTAGCCAGCAAGAGCTTACGGAAGCTCATTGCAACGTTCCATTCATGTTTTCTTACCGTCGGACACCACAGGGATCCTGTATCGCGCGGGTAAGTCGATCTCGTCCCCCGAAGAACACCTGAAGAAGGATTAAGATGTCTGGAGGGCACCGACGTGTGACCGAAAGGATATATGCTATACAGGTGGACTGCCTGAGAACTCTCTCTCTCTCTCTCTCTCTCTCTCTCTCTCTCTCTCCAGGCTCTGGGTGATA
>NC_090761.1:6820094-6825094 GCF_036898095.1 Palaemon carinicauda
CTGATCTTATCCTAATGTGGAAAGGAACAAAATTATCTCTATTCACAGATAATCATCTCGAGCGTTTATCCATTTAACGTCTTGGTCACGGTGGTTAAGGACCAGGACCAATTTATTCCTGTGGTTATATCTATTGAACTTAAACTGTCCTCGTATCATGAACTGGATGAACTGTCACCTTAAGACTGTTTTATTTTTTGCCTTAGAGAGTCGAAATAACAATGTTTCTACGGGTTGGTGAATCCCTTAATGGAGATTTAGCTAAAATTAGTGCATGGTACAAATTATGGGGTATGAAGTTGAATCCTAATAAAACTCCAAGTATGATTGTAAGTAGGTCAAGGACGGTGGCTCCTCAACATTCGGATTTCAGTTTTGATAACGTTTCTTTAAATTTGTATGACTTTTAAAATTTTAGGTGTGATTCTCGACAGAAAATTTACTTTTGAGAAACACATTAGGTCTGTCTTCTTCAATTGCACAAAAAATTGGCTTATTGAGAAAATCTTACAAGATTTCGGTGATCAATCTATTCTGAAGAAGTGTTTTAATTCTTTCATTCTACCTTGTTTCGAGTACTGTTCTCCTGTCTGGTCTTCAGCTGCTGATTCTCATCTTAATCTGTTGGACAGAAACTTTCGGTCTATTAAATTTCTTATTCCTAATCTAGATATTAATCTTTGGCACCGTCGTTCAATTACTTCATTATGCATGTTGCATAAGAATTTTCATAACTCTGACCATCCTTTACATTCAGATCTCCCTAGTCAATTCTATCCTGTTCGTAATACTAGGCAAGCAGTTAATTCTAATAGCCAGGCCTTCTCCATCATGAGGCTCAATACTACACAGTATTCGAGAAGTTTTATTCCAGCTGTTACCAAGTTGTGGAATGATCTTCCTAATCAGGTAGTTGAATCGGTAGAACTTCAAAAGTTCAAAGTTGGAGCAAATATTTTTATGTTGACCAGGCTGACATGAGTCTTTTTATAGTTTATATATGACATATCTATTTTTGACGTCGTTGATAGTTTATTTAGGACATATCTGTTTTGACGTTGTTACTTTTTTTAGAATGATTTATTGTTAATTTATTCTCATTTATTTATTTCCTTATTTCCTTTCCTCACTGGGCTATTTTCCCTATTGGAGCCATTGGGCTTGTAGCATCTTGCTTTTCCAACAAGGGTTGTAGCTTGGCTAGTAATAATAATAATGATAATTCGAGAATCGAGATATACATTTTTTTGGCCATGATATAGTCTCGCTTGGTTCTGCAAATACTTCAAGTCATTTTTATTTGATTTGTTCGGAATGGATAGCTAATACTTTGTTCGGTATTACAATTTGAATATAAAACAAAAATTAAGTAACGATGTAGCTGATGATATTAAAAAAAATGACAAGACGATCGGGAGTTATGTAATAAGGTAAAGGCATATTGAATACATCTCTCTCTCTCTCTCTCTCTCTCTCTCTCTCTCTCTCTCTCTCTCTCTCTCTCTCTCTCTCTCTCTCTCTCTCTCTCTCTAGTTTTGAAAAAAAAACAATAAAAACAATAACAAAGGTAGTAACATGAAATCTGTATCTTTTCCCAGTTTAGTTTTATATTAGCATACATTGACACATGCATTCATACAACAAACATTGACCTTGCTATTAAATAAAAACTCTGCTCCCGTCTGTAATCAACCATCCTTAATATCAATGTTGTATAAAATGTATATTTAAGATGTGAAAATAATAATTAAAATATTTAGATTTGTTTAATGTACTTTTCGAAAGCCAGCCTGCTACTTAACGATTGTACAACTGAATAAACATGGTAGTGATATCCACTTGAGCTTAAGCTTGCGTTATTTGGAAATGTTGCATGATTGAAATTAAATGTTTCTGAGAAATACGAGTAAATATATCAGAGGATAAATTTTGGTGAATGAATTTCTTAGACCTATAATTTTTCTAGCCATCATTTGATAGTTTGTTTTTTTTACATCAAATAAGAATAAATAGAGCGAATATGCATCTCAGATATATATTCATGAAAAAGCTAGCTAGCTTATTACGAACAGCTACACACACAGTATTTTTAGAACTGTTCTACTGCAGTTGCTTACGCATGTTAGGAGTTTACTAGTAATTTTTGCGGCAGATTATAAGTATTCATAATTGTCATGATACCCTCTTCACTATATTATTTTTAGGATTAGCTCATATCAATAAGCTATCTTCGGCCCGTAAACGCATTACCTCACTACGATACTAAGAAAGATAAGTGTATTTGTTCTTCCATGAATATATCTGGAAAAAAAAAATCCGATATGCTTTGAAAGAATTAAAATAGACCCGCTTTAGCTTGAAGCTTGCGTTATTTGGAAATTTTGTATGATTGAAATTAATTTTTTTCTGAGAAATCCGAGCAAATATCATCTTATCTTGATCAGAGGATAAATTTTGGTGAATGAATTTCGTAGATCTAAAATTTTTCTAGCCATCACTCGATAGTTTGTTTACTTTACATCAAATCAAAATAAATAGTGAACATAATGTTATAGTGGTTATCAATTTTAGGCTGAAATATATACAATATAAGGGTTCATTTTACCTGATGTATATGAATTGAAATGATAAACTGAAGCATCTCACTATGGTTCGTTAAAATAAGATAGCAGTTGCTTTATTATAATAATAACTATTCTCTCGTATAGTCTATTGCGTCTCATGTCAATAACGGCGAGGAAACTTGGTAGAAGGTCCCTTGGAAGTCTTCAAAGAAATATTCGAATGGTAATAAGATAATACCGAGAAATAGTAAGTAAAATGTTTTACATACTTAACATACAGGTCGATGCTCTACGAAATATAATAGGGGAATCTTATATAATACTCCGATCTATATATTATACAGTAACGTGTTTTCGGGCAATGTCTAGTTTAGCGGGTATACCTGAAATTATGATTGCTTTATGTTTCGTAAAAATGGTATTTAATGTCAATGTTCATGGTAAAATTGGAGAAAGCTTTCCAATATCACTACAAAGATACATCAGGTAATTTATATTTTCTGTGATATTTAATGCTAAAATTATCCAAAATAAAAGCCCCCACTGACAATGCAATCGTTAGGCCTTGCCAGCCTTAACATCAAAACTATATTATATAACTTCGTAATGAGAATGAATAATGAAAAAGATTCATTTATATAAGAAAATTAGTTTTTGCTACTGCTCCCGATTCAAAGCGCTGATGTATTTTAACATGAGTTGGATGTGGCTTATGTGATGTCAATCAAGGGGTAAATAGCTATCTTTTGGACATAATCTTATAAGATTTCAATGAAATCGTAATGCAGAAATGTCGATTTATCAACTGACTTACTTCGGATATTTTGTTAAATGAACAATAAACAATTGTACTCACACCGTGTACTTAAAAACTCAGCAGAAACTATCTCTGACATATATAGATGAAAATATTCTCTCTCTCTCTCTCTCTCTCTCTCTCTCTCTCTCTCTCTCTCTCTCTCTCTCTCTCTCTCTCTCTAAAGAAGTAAGAGGATATAAACGCATGCTTTAGATTTCAATTTAGCTAATGATATTCCACACAGCCAGATGAAAATGGATATGCAAAGTTTTGTGACTTTATCATAGCAATTTGTTACCAGCGCCTTCCGTCTTGGCAATCATTTACTGAGCGTCTGTGGCTGACGCGTGATGAAAAGTGCCCTTAATCATGTAGCTATACCTGCATTCACGCCTCGGGTAAGCTGCAATCATCTAAATAAAATGCTCAAAATTCGTAATAGTTTCACATGAAGATGTTATTTTTTTTTCTACCTTTCAGTTTCTGAACATGACTCGTCCCTTTTCAATCTTGTAAATCAGCGCCTGAAAGGAAAAAATTGCAAATACCCAGACTGCTCTGAAAATTATCATGTTTTAATACATCTTGCATCCGGGTCTTAATGCTGAAGAACTAAAATGAACGTTTAAGTTAATGAACACCGAGTATGCTATACTTGAATAAGAAAGAATTGTTACTTCCTTTAGAACTATTTGAATTTTTTCCCCTCAAGACGCTAAATCATCATATTGCATTGATGTTATAATTCTACGAATTATGAGAAATAATCTAGAGGTTCTTTTGGAAAAGTATTGTTCAAATGCCTTATAATACGACCTGCCGCTTGGAAATTCGTTCATTTAAGGTCTTAGAATAATTTCTAGATTCATTAGAATAGATCAAGAATGCTTGTTAAGCCAATTACCTCAAATTTATACCTATGATTATGGAAACACTGTCTCTGACGATAATATATTTCCGTTACCTCTGCTTCCATCCAACAAACCGGGTTTAGAAGGAAGGTAGTAAAGATAGATTGATAATATCACGCTTCCTTTGGCATAGTCATATTTATGATAGCTGTATATCATATAATGTTCTGAATTACGTACGGTATTAATCATGCATATTAGAGGAAACATTAGGAACTAGTAAGAGTTGCTTACCTATATATGTAAAATCTTCTCAAATATCACTATGCATAAAAAACTCAAGAAAGAAAAAAGAAAATACCGCAATACGAAAAACAAAAACGCAAGAAAGAAAGAAAGAAACAGAACCCTAAAGATGTCTAGATACAGGTTTGCCTCAGCTCCGAAGAACTATTATCACTACTACTCTTCCTCTTCCAATCAATTCGAGAGAGCATTAATGACCCTCCTAATGACAGGTAAAATACATTAAACTAACACCAGAAATCCACCTGAATCACCTCCAACAAGGGACGCCTCTTGGGAGACACAAACAAGCTATTAGGGACGGGCGAAGGGGCTTTATAGGGTGGATAGAAGGGAGGGAATAGATGACTAGAGGGGCTGGCAGAGGGGGAGGGGATAGAGGCCCTTGAAGTGGGTATGTCAAGGGGGAGCAGGTATATATGTGTGTCCCTCGGACTTCTTCTTCAACCTTTCTCACACCCATGATTGCCTCCGCTGATA
>NC_090761.1:6832594-6842594 GCF_036898095.1 Palaemon carinicauda
AAATTTTGAATCACTCCATTCATAAAGGTGTTGAAAAGCCATCATGTGCCATACACACTGTCTCATTTATACCACGAGCCTATCACTCTCCTTTTCACATACTCAGACATTCTCTAATTACAAATTAAAACCTTTTTATACGTATTCAGGAACGTATCATATCTTTATTGAATATTTTCAACATTGTGGCGGCCTATTGGAAACGTCCCTGCCTGACATTAAGAACCGGATGTTTGTGGGAGTCTTTAGGTATACTTGTTGAATCATCAGCAGCGATTGCTTAGCCCACCCGGGTCCTAGCTTAGATGGAGAGGGTGCTTAGTCACAGATCATATGCATGTATAGTCAGTCTATAGGGCATTATGCTGTGAGCTAGGGCAATGTCACTATCCTCTTGCAACCCATTAAAACTATACATCTCTATCGATCCAATTATAAGCTTTCTCATGCATAGTACATCTAGCTCTCTGCTTCTACTGCCGGACTTCTCAGACTGCTGTTTAATAATAATAATAATAATAATAATAAAAAAGAAAACTTGTTCCACACACCTCCCTCCTTTTCTAATCCTTATTGTTTTCTGCTATCAAGTAATTTTGAAACCTGTCTTAATTTATCAATGAAAATCATACCATACACTTCCCAGATACACAAAGTCACGTTATGCCCTCTAACTCTTACATCCACCTTTATCGACTTTACCTTTATAAAACAAAACAATTATCTTTCTAACTGATTCCTTTGGACACGTCTCGTCCCTCATATATACCAGGCAAACCGTGGCAAGCCTATCAATCACATTACCACCAACGTATTAAAACATCTTACTTGCAATCCCATAAAGTTCTGAAATCCCAATATCTTCAACATATCATAAACTTTTAGAAGTTCTCAGCATTTTCAGCTTTAATTTAACCATTTGAAGTCTTCTATTGCTTAGCTCAATTTTTGCTCTTCTCTACAGCTAAATTAGCGGAAATAGGTACCCAAGAGGGGCAATGATTAGCTGGCAGAATAAAAATTGTTACCGAGAATAGTGTTTCAGCAAGTAACTAAAGGAATAGCTCTCGGTGCCTTTCTACAAAAAAATCATTTTCCATATAGGTAGGTTGGCCAGGGCACCAGCATCAGTTAAGATAATACCGCTAGAGAGTTATTAGGTCCTGTGACTGGCCAGACAGTACTATATTGGATCCCTCTGGTTTGGTTACGGTTCATTTATTCCTTTGCCTAAACATGCACCGAATAGTCTGTCCTATTCTTTCCACACACTGTCCCCATTCACCTAACAACACTATTACCAAACCATTCTTTTTCTCTTAAGGGGCTAATTACTCCCTTATAATTGTTCAATGGCTACTTTCCTCTTGGTAAGGGTAGAAGAGAGACTTTTAGCTGTGAGGGCAGCTCTTCTAGGAGAAGGACAACCCAAAATTAAACCATTCTCTCTAGCCTTGGATAATGCCATAGCCTCTGTACCATGGTCTCCCACTGTCTTGGGGTAGAGTTTTCTTGCTTGAGAGTACACTCAGACACACTATTTTACGTCATTCCCCTTTCTCTTGATTTTTTAAGTTTTTATAGCTTATATATGAAAGATATATTTTAATGTTGCTACAGTTCTTAAAATATTCTATTTTAAGGGCTCATTACGTCTCCTGTAGTATATTTACTTTCTTGTTCCCTTTCCTCACTGGGCTATTTTCCCTTTTGGAGCCATTGGGCTTGTAATATCTTTTTCAACTAGGGTTATAGCATAACTAATAATAATAATAATAATAATAATAATAATAATAATAATAATAATGACAGTGCACTCATGCAAAGGAATTGCTTTGGTATCATAAAACTTGGCTATTTCTTAACAAATCCTCAAAATAATTTAGATTATATTGGATTACCCTTTTAAGTGATATAAAAATTTCATAAATACCCTTTACCGGTTTCATGTTATATTTCTTCTTGAATATTATCAAATAAGTCCCTAACGACATTGCAATTTGAAAAAAAAAAATTGTTAGTGTATGATACAATATATTTCTCTCTTATTAATTTCATTTTTAAGATTGTTGCAATTTAAAAAAAAAAAAAAAAAGATGTTTTTGATTTTCCGAGAACCCATTAAAATATGAGATATACGGTGGCAAAAAAAAAAACTAAAAATGAAAATTGATTTGTATGAGTTTTTTTTTTTTTTATTGTGTATCGACAATATACAAGATGAAATCGGCCAGGATTAATATCATGTTTTAAATTTCACAATTTTTTTTCTTTACATACATACACACAAATACACACAATGATACATATATACACATGCGTAAAAATGTATGTATATATATAGATAGGTGAATAGATAGATAGATAGATAGTTTAACATCTCAATAAATGAAAAATCAACAATAGAGAATCACGAAGAATATTTGCAACATTCTTATATTCATCAAGAATAAGAAAAACTGCTTGATTGTTAAAAGAAAAAAAAACTATTATTTAGCTAGATTTGATATTTTTGTTATACGCAATTTTATCTCATTCAGAAAATAACACTCTCAAATTCTTGGTAATATATGTATATGTAAATTATTAAAACCTTCTAATGCTCATAATAAACTCAAAGAAAGAAATGAATGATATCCTAATGTAAGTTCACAGTCAATTTCGCGTACAAATTCAGGAAATCTGTATGGCAGGTGATTGTAAGAAGTCTTGCTGTAATATATTTTATAATGCCTAGGTAATCCGAAGTTCTAATTCCATAAAACTAATACATCATCTACAACGTATTGGCGAAAACCATAAACAACTCAAGAAGACAATGAACATTTTAAAGTTGAGTTAGGTAGCGAAATAGAAAAATAGGTATGTGGATTAATACAGTCAGAGATGTGGTAAAGAAACCCTGATATCAAAGAGAGAGAGAGAGAGAGAGAGAGAGAGAGAGAGAGAGAGAGAGAGAGAGAGAGAGAGAGAGAGAAAACAAAAAAAAATCACTTGAGTGGGCGGTGTTATCAACTTTGTCGATCACAACTCTATAATGAGGCAACTTACGTAGAAAGTTACACAAAGTTCCAGCTGTGATAAACGCTTTGTAATGCATCTCTACACAACCACAAACAGCGAAGTAGCGTTACCCAAAGACATACATGCTACCAAACACACATTCTCTCACAATAACGATTTCATAGCTTTATCAAGTAGTATTTCGTTGCCAGGAAACACCGAGCCAAAAACACCGAATCAAGACTCGTTTCCTTTCCCATTTCTCATCAACTTGACGATCATAGACCGTAATTGATATACGCAGGGCGATTCCATGCACCCAAGCAACAAGCCCCTATTATACGTTCTGAAATATGGCGTTACCTTATAACGTACATTTTACCCATTATCTGATGGATATTCAGATAAAGCTGCCTTCGCCAAACTTCCTCCTCGACAGCAATCTAGACAGCAATTGCGGTTTTTGGTGGAGCAAAAACCGTTAATCTCGCCAAGGCGAACTCCCTAAGCGGCTGTGATGCACTGCGGGCTTAATGAGTCCTTTGCCTTCGTTCCCGGGGATGTCAAGGAAATGGGACGAGAAGGATGATTTTGGGGGAGGGTGATGGGTGCTTAGGACCGGATGATTCTGTATCAGTTATCTCTGATATGGATCTTGATGTTGCACTAAATGAAATTGAAAGGGACCCAGAGATTTTACTTGGGGCGCTCCTTGTGACTGACGATGGCTGAAAGCAGGCGGGCTTCACAATTTGTTTGATCAACGGATGAATCTGCCTGAAGGTGTTACTCTGTTCAGGTTATGTTTTTCGTTCCTTTAAAGGAGATGCACTGGTTGTTCTTGATGCGATGTTTACATTTATTATGAATGCATCTTAACTATTGTCATTTTTTTCCCCTCCATAAGGAATTGTAGCCTATAGCTACATAAAAAGAATTCTGTATTCTAGCTTTTTTAATCTTCCCTCTATAGATTTTTTGATAATAATTACATATATTTTTTAAGGTTTCTGTGATTTCGATAGCCATATGGATTTTCCGGCAAGTTACTTAAACATATACGAATGCATACTGTAAATTAGTTCCGGGTAGATACTTAATAGATAAGAAAGGAAGTTAGTGAAGGGGCCGGAAAGGATAAATAGGAAAAATATTATTAACGGTTTTACATCCTCATCATCATCATCTCCTACGCTTACTGACTCAAAGAACCTCGATTAGATTTCGTCAGTCGTCTCTATTTTGAGCTTTTAATTGAATGCTTTTCCTTCCATAATCTCCTACTTCACGCTACGTAGTCCTCAGCTATGTAGGCCTGGGTCTTCCAACGTTTTTAGCGCCTTATTGAGCCCAGTTGAAAGTTTGGTAAACTACTCTCTCTCTCTCTCTCTCTCTCTCTCTCTCTCTCTCTCTCTCTCTCTCTCTCTCTCTCTCTCTCTCTCTCTCTCTCTCTCTCTCTTGGTGAGTGCGAAGAGAATGCCCAAACCATCTCCATCTACTGCTCATCGTGATTTCCTTTAAAATAGCTTTTAAATAGTATTTTGACTTGATGAAAATTTTCTGTCGGACCCGTCTCTCAGAGACATATTTCAAAAACTAGAGGCTAAGACGATATTGTGATCTAATCTTTATGAAAAATTTGACATCTGTAACTAAAACTAATGTACGCCTATATCAACAGTCATTTCTCCGTTTCCGTAGAATTATGACTTATGCCTTAAGTTTCCAGGAAATTATTGAGGTCAGGAGCAACTATTAAAAAAGCCTTAAATGTAAGCAAAAGATACCTAAGACGAAGTTCACGAATTGATACATTGCGAATAACGCTACTCCTGCACTTAGATTTAATTCCCTTCGTTTACTTTAAAGACTTATGGGTTCGAACATCCATTTTCCGTTAAAAGAGTTATTCCTGAGTTTTTTACATGATACTAAATGATAAATAAGTATGAAATATTCAACATAATCTAAAATGTGAAAATTTTGTGTTCTTTCTCATACTCATTGAGTGAACATCAAATATATCGATGCAAAGTCCACATAATTTTAAGTGGGCGTTTTTGCATTTCTACTACTTTAATAATCTGGATTTTTCACGCCTTTCCGTTACTATTTCATGACAGAAAACAGGGATGACCAAACTAACTTTTATCAGTTGTTTTGGGGGAAATTTGAAAGATCTGACCTTGGCATTGCATAAACCTACTAAAAAACAAAACAAGAAAAGTAAAGTATGAACAAAACAACAACTGATAAACAATTTTCTTAGTGGATGGGACTTATTTGATAAACAGTTAAGAATATTAATACTAATGAAATTTTTTTTCCTTATAAATAAGATTAGGTTAGTTTGCGAGGATACTAAAGTAGTGGAACAAAGATATATGGAAAAATGTTAACCAGATTTATATTATGGAGTCACCCATACTAATGAGATTGTTCCATACGAAAAAAAAAAAAAAAAAAAGATCTAAACCAAACAAGTAAAAAAATCACCAAGACTAAAATGTGCGTGACACCAGCAATGAAAGATGGGAAACCATCACTTTTCATGTATTGCAAAGAGCGTAACACAATATTTTTCTGTACTTAAGGCCTCCTCGTGTCATTATTATTGTCATTATTGGCTTCAGGAAGAGGGGGAGACCACGGTGCGTTGTCGCTGTGGGCTTATTAGTTAATTTCAGTAAAGCATCACTGCCGACGAAGTAAGTCATCTCAAAGGGAGCAAAATTATAACTCTGAGAAGCGGCTGCGAATACCGACAAGGAGCCTTGGCAAAGAGGTAGGGTTGGGGGAGGAGGGCTAAGGGGAGCTGGAAGAAGAGGAGGAGAAAGATTATAATCAAGGAAGGAAAGGGAGTTTTTGGAAATGGACAAAATGGAAATACCCATTGTGGAAATGAGATGCTGGAGTGAGGAAGGGCGGAAGGAGGAGGAGACGAGTAAGATGGTAGGGGAGGCGTAGGAGATGAAAGACGGTTTTCTTGATGGATGGCTCGGGAACCCAGAAAGGGAACACCTTGCGGGAAGGGGAATGGAGGTGGGGGAGGAGTTAAAGAAGGATTTTGTTGATGAATTGGCAGTCATTTATTTCCTAATGATACGTGGCCCGGTGTTGTTTATGCTAGAAGCACCTGTTTGGGGGTCTTGCACTGTCAAGTATATTATATACTCTAAAAGTCAAAGTAATGTTTTATTTCTATTAAGTATGTTTGTGTTCGCTTTGCGATGAAACCTGCATAATTCAACTACTTTATCTCCATCAACAACAACATATTCAAATACGAGGTCGCCTGATTGAGATATCGCAACATAGCTGAACTAAGATTTAATTCCCGTACACATGTCCAGGTTTAGACACGAGTACATATTTTAGCTGAATCTATTATATTTGATAAATTGATGTGTTACTGAAATAATGAAACTCAATTTAGGTATTTTTGTGGGTGCCTTTGCCTGTATGAGTCAGTGGATTTCTAAATATGCCTTGTACTACATAAATAATAATAATAACAATAATTATGCACACCTAAGGAAATTACAGGGAGCTTATGAAATTTGGTGACTAGGGAATCCAATTACACCCTAGATGTTCATCATATGAAGAACGGTAACTAGTTTACATATGTGTATCATATCAGGAAAAACTCTTTTGGTTGTTAAAGAATAATAGCCACGCTATCGTGGATTCGCGTGTCAAAAATAAGTTACGACTTTACGGTCATGCTACCTTAATCATGACATTTGTTAGTTTCAATTATTAACACCACACTCATTTATCCTTTTTTTTTTTTTCATTCAAAGGAACTGATTTGCTGACGTCTTGCTATCGCCGATTTAGCCACCAATGATGAAACAACGATGCATTCTTGGCAGTACAGGTAAGAATAAAGTCCTTTAACCTTGTATTAAGGCTCACTATATAGATATAGGATAGCACCGAGAAGACAGCTTATAGAAATTCATTGCAAAGAACACACGTCGTGGTTTAGAGTAACATTTTCAAACCTCAATGTTTAGAAATAAGCTAGAAATTTGAGAAATTCATAAAAAAGCGATCAAACTGCCCTGTAAATAAATTCAACCATTTTAACTTGCCTATATAATAGGTGAATGTATATCTACCCATTACACTATCGTCATATTGATCTTTTTAATGGTGGCTCAGTCGATTATATATTCTCTGCTGTGTCATTATAGGCTACCATCAAATACGAGATAAAAAAGATAAGTAATTATCTCTTCCCTTATACCATCGCATTATCTTTTCTATACCTAAATGCATGTATTTAGGTGGTGTATATTATCTTCTTTATATTTGTATTGACCTTCAGTTTTCTCTTGGTCTCCAACAGCCTCTTTGGAATAGTGTTAATCAGCTTGAGTTTCTTCAAGTCCTGAAAATTACTTTAGTAATTCAATTCACAATGATATGTCTAATTATACTTTGAATTGATCTGATATTTAAGCACACATATAGACTTCTTTGCATTTTTTCCTGAATCTCAAATGCTAGTATACAACGCCCATTTAATGCTTATCTTGTTGATAGATATTCAGATAAGCCAACCTTCTATTTCTTTATCATTATCCCTTGAATAGCCGCTAAGTAATCATTGCTTGCATTGCATTAATTGCCGATTACATCAGAAGTATGTGGTTTGCAAAATCAACGTTGCAATAACGATATTCTCCACTTTAAATATTTTCGATGAACGATTAACTAAAGAGTATGGTTAGCTGAGTGTCTCCATTGCTCACAATGGGTTTGGTCTGAAAGGTTAAATAACCTCCATTGGAAAGCGATTGTGATGTTATGGTTCTCTTGATGGATGAAATATCTATTACATTCTTTTTCTTTGTTTCATCAGATAATTTTTTACTTTTTTACTTTTTAAAGTGGCATGTTATTATGTTTATATTATAATGATTTACTTTACTATAAATATTAATTTTTTATATTTTGTACTTTAATATCCAAATACTCGAGGGTAATTTGAGGTGATATTAATTTCTCTCTCTCTCTCTCTCTCTCTCTCTCTCTCTCTCTCTCTCTCTCTCTCTCTCTCTCTCTCTCTCTCTCAAAGATAAGTTAATATTAGTTTCACTTTTCTCTCTTTGTCATATTATCACGAAGTTTCTCCCACACCTGTTAGTGCGTGTAGCGCCTCGAAAGAGAAGGAAATATATAGATTGATTAGCTGAAAAACTCTAATCTTGATAAAAAGTGTTTTGATATCCCGTTTATTTTGTTGACCAAACCTTGTGGAATAAAGCAAAATGAGGGGAGAGGTGAGCGGGTGACTTCTGAAACTGAATTCCGGAGGTAAAGATGAACCCGTTACATCGTTTATATCTATGTATTTGTACGTAAAATTTCATATAGCATAACAATCAGAGGTCAAACCGTAATAACATAGTTGGTCATATTTCACTTGTCTATTCTCAAATGCAATTATTTTGTCAATCTTCTTATGATTAAGCCTTGTATTTTTAAAGCATAATGTCTTCCACATTATTCAGTTCGGATTCAAAACCAACCCATTATAAAAGAATGGGAGACAGAAAATAAGCATATTGCGTAACGGAAAACTACGACAAAAGTGATTTAATTTTATGATTTTCTTATTATAAACATATTGCCTCTGCGTTTTATATTGGCTTTAGAAGGGCTAGCTGTTTCTGACGCCGCGCGCACACACGAGTTTTAAAGTAACTTTATAAGGCCTAGATGTGGTAACGTCCCTGATTGGTGATCGCCAGATTGGGGTTAGAGTCCCGCTTAAACTCGTTACTTCTTTTGGTGGCTACAACTTCACCATCCTTGTAAGCTAAGGAGGGGGGGATATGGAGGAGTCTTTAGGTCATCAACAGCCACGAGTATGTATCAGTTTTACCATCCCTGGTCGGACCTTGGGTGGAGAGGGGCTTTAGCGCTGATCATATGTATATATGATCAGTCTCTTGAGCATTGCCCTGCGTGATAGGGCAATGTCACTGTCCCTTGCCTCTGCCATTCATGAGCGGCCTTTAAAACCTTAAAATCTTAGGCCCGGCAGGATGTTTTTTTTTTGATAGGCTCAATATCTTTTAAATACATATATGCTTTCAAACATACACATGGGGAGTAAATTTGGAGTAAATTTGCAAATCTGATTCATGTCCCCACATCCAGATTAGTTTTGTGGGTATTCCAGCCATATTGTTGCTATTTACGTTTAATTTTCTATTATAACCGATATAAAGTATTATTTTCGCATGTTCTATTCGCACTTATCAGGTGAACCGATTAAATAATAAATTTTAGTCATTTTTTCTCTAATTCTACAGTTAGAAAATACAAATCCTGGGAGTGGTAGACAAAAATGAAAAATAGAATACATATGTCATCGTTAACCTCGTTAACCAAATTATGGTATTTGTAAGAAAATAAGAGTATCTTAGGATTGCTCAAGCACTCAGAAGAAAATACCGCCCCTCTCTCTCTCTCTCTCTCTCTCTCTCTCTCTCTCTCTCTCTCTCTCTCTCTCTCTCTCTCTCTCTCTCTCTCTCTCTATATATATATATATATATATATATATATATAATGATCTTCCATATTACTTTTGCTCTCCTTTTAAAGCGAGTTTGAGCCATCCAGCAATGGGGCAGTGGCCCAAAAGTCTCCAACATATCAATAATAATCCCCTTTTAATTTGCGTATGAAATTATGGAATATATATCTTTTGGAAAAATTATTCTCATTGCTCCATCCCTCTTGAGTCCAAAATCATCCCCTGCTTCCAAAGTAAGTCTCTTGAGGTTTTTCAACAACCCAGATCTCCAATGGTGTTCCACATCCTCATCTGCTCTCAATACCATTTAATTATCTAGTATACGGGCCCGTCCCTTTTCAATCTTCCCCTGTATTTTCTCGATTGAGTACGGCCAGAATTCTTGGTGCCGAATTCAGCTTAATCTCAATTTCGTTAGACAATATGTCTTATAGTTTTACT
>NC_090761.1:6847594-6850094 GCF_036898095.1 Palaemon carinicauda
AGTTGCAACTCTGCTTTTTTAATATTGGAATCTTCTGTACATATTTTGGTAATATATATTATCTGTATTTTACATATAACCACCATAACTTAGAGCCGAAAAAATGTATTATCAGAGTTAGGAATTTTGAAGAATTAATTGAAATTGGAATAATTGCACACTTCTCAAAACTTGAGTAGAATCGGAGTGTTTCTACTTCTTTTCAGAAGATAGCAGCACACCTCTATCCAATTGGAAAAAAAGTGATAGATTGATACCTATACAAAAATATGCGTAGAAAGTATAAATTACATTCAGTTCTAATGAATTAGGCTAATTACGTCAGGAAAGGTTCCAGAATGCAAGGATTAAAGAGCTCTACACATTGTTTATTTTCATGGCCAATAGATGGCCTTAACATAGAGTACCAAATTGCTAATCATCCCCATCATCCACTCATTATAATTTTCATTACTTCACTTCTGTTGCTATTTGAGCACAAAATTGCTATAAAACAGACGCACGTGAACATGATGTTCTATGTTGTCTGGCCACAACTTGATTCTTAGGAAAATTCAAATATCACAATAAAATGTCACCGAAATACTCATCAGCAAACTATCGTTAGTTCAATTACATTTGGAGGTCAAGGGGGTATCGCCAGATGGTGCCATATGTACTAAAATTGGTGAAACATTAAAGTAATTACTCAGTTATATGATTTTATTTTCAATTGTCTTTTTATGAAACCAAAAGGTAATTAATATGTTTTATGGCATGACATGTATTGTTAGTAAAAACTACTAGAATAGCAATATTGATACTTTCCAAAACGAGTTTTACTTTAATGCCAATAGATGGCATCAAAGGCACCTTGTCCCAACTAATAGTCTGTTACTTGACGACCTCGTGCTAAGAAGGTAGAGGTTAGGAGAATTGGTAGTTGGTAAATTGCTCAACGATCGTTTCCTTATTAGGAAAGAATGCTTTTATCAGAAATTAATGTAAATTTTTCATACGCTATCGGAAGCAACCTGAGTTTACTTATGAAAGTGTTTAGTGATTCTTTTCTTCGTCAGAACACATGTATGATAAGTTATGTCCTTTAGCCTATAAGTGACCAAGAAAACAATCATGAGCGTAGTTAAGGTTGGTAGGGCGAGTTTGGTGCATCGCTGCCAAATAAAATTTCCTTGAATGAAGAATGTCATTATTCATTATAGATTCAAATCATTTAGGGAGTAATAGTTATATGCCAGAAGGTGCATGACTATGGTGTAATTTGATATTTTTATAATCAGCGTAAACGTAGACGAATTGATTAATGAAAAAGAAAATGGTCACATTTATGTGTCCTAGGGAAATCCTGACACTGTTGCGTTATCCACCTGTGAATTTTTGTTTGCTAATAAAGGTGTTCCAGCGTGTAAATCATTTATAGAATAAACCTTATCATTTCCTTAGCAGACCAAATGTATGTATGTTAGTAAAGCTGTTTCTTGTTGCAATATAGGGTAAAATAATCCATTAAATATATTATCATTATTATTATCATTATCATTATCATTATCATTATCATTATTATAAAGCAAGATATTATAAGCACAAGGGTTCCAACAGGGAAAAAATAGCCCAGTGAGGAAAGGAAATAAATAAACTTCTAGAGAAGTATTAGGCCTTCGCAATCAAAATAAGATATTTTAAAAACAGTACAAACATTAGAATAGATTCATCATATATAAACTACAAAAAAAAAACAAAAAAAAACAAGCGAAATAGAAATTAGATTGAACAGCGTGCCCGAGAACTCTACCCAAAGATAGTGGAAGACCATGGTACAAAGGCTATGGCACTACCCTTGACTAGAGAACAATGCTTTGATTTTAGAGTGTCCTTGACCTAGAAGAGCTACTTACCATAGCTAAAGAGTCTAACACTCGTTATTTTAAATCATTCGATCAAGTTACAAATACCCTATGATCGATTGGAATAGGAATGAAAATTAGGCTGATCTAAACTTTTAAATGTTCATCCTCATTTCTGTCGTTCATAGGTTTGAGTCCTTGGCTGTGCAGAAATATTTCTTTAAAGAAAATTTCCAAAGCATTTGAGATCCCTAGGGGTATTTGTAATTCATTTGAATTTCTTTTATATAAATATATATATATATATATATATATATATATATATATATATATATATATATATAATTATATATTAAATAATTATATATCACTAACACTCGTGATTTTAATCATTAGCAAATACCAATCACAATGACATTTAATGTCGAATTCTACTCTTGGGAATGTATATCCACTGGAAATTCATTTATGATGAATGCTTCTAATTGGGCAAGGATTGGAACCTATGTCCTGAGTCGAAACAATGCTTGCATGGATGGCTTTACCAATCAGGATATAAGTTCATTCCAAGTCCACTGTACATATACCTGTTGAATGCAGGAATCTTCTCACTCCTAAACTTGAAAGCATATCATCAGAACCTCCACCGTCAGAGC